>NW_026656396.1:0-5844 GCF_009828535.3 Hylobates moloch
GATGAAAGTTCTAGGATTCAGCAATCCCATGATGATTATGGGAGTCAACACCGCATTGATGATGAAGATTCTGTGAGTGTCTACCCCTATGATTATGAAGTTCATGGGAGTCAAAACCCCGATGATGATGAAGCTTTTTGGAGTCACCCCCCAAATGGTGGCAAAGCTTCTGGGAGACCCCACCCCAGTGAAAAAGTTCTGTGAGTCACCACCACGATTATGAAGCTTCTGGGATTCACCACCCCGATGATGAAGCTTCAGGGCATCCCAAAACTGATGATGAAGCTTCCAGGAGTAACCACCCTGATGATGAAGATTCTAGGATTCACCATCCCAACGATGAAGATTCTGGGAGTCAACACACTGATGATGAAACTTCTGGGAGTCACCACCCCGATGATGAAGCATCTGGGAATCACCAACTTGATGATGAATCTTCTGGGAGTCACCATCCCGATGATGAAGATTTTGGGAAGCACCACTCTGATCATGATGCTTCTGGGAGTCAAGACCATGATGATGTTGAATCTTCTGGAAGTCACAACCCCGATGATGATGAAGCTTCTGGGGGTCACCATCCCAGTGATGATGAAGATACTGGGAGTCACCAACACGATGATGATGAAGCTTCTGGGACTTAACACCCTGATGATGATGAAGCTTTTGGGAGTAACCACCACGATGATGATGAAGATTCTGGGAGTCACCAACCCAACGATGAAGAAGCTTCTGGGAGTCCAAACCCCGATGATGAAACTTCTTGGAATCATCACCCCAATGATGAAGTTTGTGGGAATCACCACTGCGATGATGAAGATTCTGGGATTCACCACCCCGATGATGAAGCCTCTGGGAGTCACCAACCCGATGGTGAAGCTTCTGGGATTCCTCATCCCAATGATGAAACTTCTAGGATTCACCAATCCCATGATGAAGATTGTGGGAGTCACCACCACGATGATGAAGATTCTAGGACTATCCACCCAGATGATGATGAAGTTTCTGGGAGTCCACGCACTGATGATGATGAAGCTTCTAGGAGTCACCTCCCCAATCATGACGAAGATTCTGGGAGACAACACCCAAAGGATAAAGGTTCAGTGAGTCACCACCCCGATGACGAAGATTCTGGGAGTCACCATCCTGATGATGATGAAACTTCTGGGAGTCACAGCCCCAATGATGAGGCTTCTGGGAGTCCCCACACTGATGAAGCTTCTGGGAGTCACGACCCCGATGAGGATTCTGGGATTCACCATCCCGACAATGAAGCTTCTGGTGGTCAACACACAGATGATGAAGATTCCGGGAATCACCACCTTGATGATGAATCTTCTGGGAATCACCACCATGATGTTGAAGCTTCTGGGAGTCAACACCCTGATGAGGAAGATTTTTGGAAGCACCACCCTGATCATGATGCTCCTGGGAGTCACCACCCCGATGATGAATCCTCTGGGAGCCACCACCGCAATGATGATGAAGCTTCTGGGAGTCACCACCTCGATGATGATGAAGCCTCTCGGTGTCACCATCCACATGATGAAGTTTCTGGGATTCACCAACGCGATGATGAAGCTCTTGGGAGTCACCACACTGATGATGAGTCTTCTTGGAGTCACCACAACGATGATGAAGTTTCTGGAATCACCACCCCAATGATGAAACTTCTGGGAGTCTCCACCACGATGATGATGAAGCTTCTGAGAGTCACCACCCTGAAGATGAAGCTTCTGGGATTCAACATCTCGGCGATGAAGCTTCTGGGAGTCACCAACCCGATGATGAAGCTTCTGAGATTCATCTCCGCGATGATGAAACTTCTAGGATTCACCACCCCGATGATGAAAATTCTGGTAGTCTCCAACGCGATGATGATGAAGATTCTGGGAGTCACCACCCTGATGATGATGAAGCTTCTTCGAGTCACAACTCTGATGATGATGAAGCTTTTAGGAGTCACTCCCCAGCTTCTGGGAGACACCACCCCAATGATGATGGTTCTGTGAGTCACCACTCCGATGACAAATATTCTAGGAGTCACCACCCCGATGATGAAGCTTCTGGGAGTCACCACCATGATTAAGAAGCTTCGGGGAATCATCACCCTGATGATGAAATTTCTGGGAGTCGCCACCCCGATGATGAAGATTTTGGGAAGCACCACCCTGATCATGATGCTTCTGGGAGTCACCACCTCGATGTTAATGAATCTACTGGGAGTCACCAGCCTGATGATGATGAAGCTTCTGGGAGTCACCATCCCGATCATGATGAAGCTTCTGAGAGTCACCACCCCGATGATGATGAAGCTTCCGGGAGTCACCATCCCGATGATGATGAAGCTTCTGTTAGTCAACACCCGGATGATGACGCTTCTGGGAGTCATCACTGTTATTATGAAGCTTCTGGGAACCACCACACCCAATGATGAAGCTTCTGGGGGTCTCCATCATGATGATGATGAAGCTTCTGATAGTCAGCACCCCAATGATGAAACCTCTGGAATTCACCACACCGAAGATGAAGCTTCTTGGAGTCACCAACCTGATGAAGGATCTTCTGTGATACATCACTCCCATGATGAAAGTTCTAGGATTCAGCAATCCCATGATGAAGATTATGGGAGTAACACCGCGTTGATGATGAAAATTCTCTGAGTATCTATCCCTATGATTATGAAGTTTATGGGAGTCAAAACCCCGATGATGATGAAGCTTTTTGGAGACACTCCCCAAACGATGGCGAAGTTTCTGGGAGACACCACCCCAGTGAAAAAGGTTCTGTGAGTCACCACCCCGGTGACGAAGCTTCAGGGATTCACCACCCCGATAATGAGGCTTCACGGCGCCCAAAAACCGATGATGAAGCTTCTAGGAGTCACCACCCCGATGATGAAGATTCTGGGATTCAACATCCCGATGATGAAGCTTCTGGGCGTCAAGACACCGATGAGGAAACTTCTGGGAGTCACCACCCCAACGATGAAGCGTCTTGGAATCAGCAACCCGATGATGAATCTTCTGGGAGTCACCACCCCGATGATGAAGATTTTGGGAAGCACCACCCTGATCATGATGCTTCTGGGAGTCACCACCATGATGATGTTGAATCTTCTGGAAGTCACAACCCCGATGATGATGAAGCTTCTGAGAGTCACCATCCCAATGATGAAGAAGATTCTGGGAGTCACCAACACGATGATGATGAAGCTTCTGGGAGTAAAGATCCTGATGATGATGAAGCTTCTGGGAGTCACCATCCCAATGATGATGAAGCTTCTGGGAGTCACGACCCCGATGATGAAACTTCTGTGAGTCACCACCCTGATGATGATGAATCTTCTGGGGTTCACTACCCTGATGTTGAAACTTCGGGGAGTCACTGCCCCAATCATGAAATTTCTGGGAGTCACCATCCCGATGATGAAGCCACTGGGAGTCACCACCCAATGATGATGAAGATTCTGGGAGTCACCAACCCGATGACGATGAAGCTTCTGGGACTTAACACCCTGATGATGATGAAGCTTCTGGGAGTAACCACCACGATGATGATGAAGCTTCTGGGAGTCACCAACCCGACGGTGAAGAAGCTTCTGGGAGTCCAAACCCCGATGATGAAACTTCTTGGAATCAGCACCCCAATAATGAAGTTTGTGGGAATCACCACTGCAATGATGAAGATTCTGGGATTCACCACCCCGATGATGAAGCCTCTGGGGGTCACCAACCTGATGATGAAGCTTCTGGGATTCCTCACCCCGATGATGAAACTTCTAGGATTCACCAATCCCATGATGAAGATTGTGGGAGTCACCACCACGATGATGATGAAGATTCTGGGACTATCCACCCAGATGATGATGAAGTTTATGGGAGTCAACGCCCTGATGAAGATGAAGCTTCTAGGAGCCACCTCCCCAATGATGATGAAGCTTCTGGGAGACACCACCCAAATGACGAAGGTTCAGTGAGTCACCACCTCGATGACGAAGCTTCTGGGAGTCACCATCCCGATGAGGATGGACCTTCTGGGAGTCACGGCCCCGATGATGAGGCTTCTGGGAGTCCCCACTCCGATGATGAAGCTTCTGGGAGTCACCACCCTGATGATGAAGATTCTGGGATTCACCATCCCGATGAAGCTTCTGGTGGTCAACACACAGATGATGAAGATTCTGGGAGTCACCACCCCGATGATGAAGCTTCTGGGAATCACCACCCTGATGTTGAAGCTTCTGAGAGTCGACACCCTGATGATGAAGATTTTGGGAAACACCACCCTGAACATGATGCTCCTGGGAGTCACCACCCCGATGATGATGAATCTTCTGGGAGTCACCACCCCGATGACGACGAAGCTTCTGGGAGTCACCACCCCGATGATGATGAAGCTTCTCAGCATCACCACCCGGATGCTGAAGTTTCTGGGATTCACCAACGCGATGAAGAAGCTTTTGGGAGTCACCACACTGATGATGAGGCTTCTGGGAGTCATCACAAGGATGATGAAGTTTCTGGAATCACCACCCTGATGATGAAACTTCTGGGGGTTTCCACCGGGATGATGATGAAGCTTCTGAGAGTCACCAACCCGAAGATGAAGCTTCTGGGATTCAACATCTCGACGATGATGTTTCCGGGGGTCACCAACCCGATGATGAAGCTTCTGGGATACATCTCCACAATGATGATACTTCTAGGATTCACCTCCCGGATGATGAATAGTCTGGGGGTCTCCAACATGATGATGATGAAGATTCTGGGAGTCACCACCCTGATGATGATGAAGCCTCTTGGAGTCATAACTCTGATGATGATGAAGCTTTTAGGAGTCACTCCCCAGATAATGATGAAGCTTCTCGGAGACACCACCCCAATGATGATGGTTCTTTGAGTCACCACTCCAATGACAAAATTTCTGGGAGTCACAACCCTGATGATGAAGCTTCTAGGTTTCACCACCCCGATTATGAAGCTTTGGGGAATCATCACCCTGATGATGAAATTTCTGAGAGTCGCCACCCCGATGATGAAGATTTAGGGAAGCACCACCCTGATTATGATGCTTCTGGGAGACACCACCTCGATGATGATGAATCTACTGGGAGTCACCACCCCGATGATGATGAAGCTTCTTGGAATCACCATCCCGATGATGATGAAGCTTCTGGGAGTCACCACCCCGATGATCATGCTTCTGGGAGTCACCTCCGCTATTATGAAGCTTCTGGGAATCACCATCCCGATGATGAAGCTTCTGGGAGTCTCCATCATGATGATGATGAAGCTTCTGTGAGTCACCAACCTGATAAAGGACCTTCTGGGATACATCACCCCGATGATGAGAGTTCTAGGATTCAGCAATCCCATGATGATTATGGGAGTCAACACCGCATTGATGATGAAGATTCTGTGAGTGTCTACCCCTATGATTATGAAGTTCATGGGAGTCAAAACCCCGATGATGATGAAGCTTCTTGGAGTCACCCCCCAAATGGTGGCGAAGCTTCTGGGAGACACCACCCCAGTGAAAAAGTTCTGCGAGTCAGCACCACGATTATGAAGCTTCTGGGATTCACCACCCCGATGATGAAGCTTCAGGGCATCCCAAAACCGATGATGAAGCTTCCAGAAGTAACCACCCTGATGATGAAGATCCTAGGATTCACCATCCCAACGATGAAGATTCTGGGAGTCACCACACTGATGATGAAACTTCTGGGAGTCACCACCCCGATGATGAAGCATCTGGGAATCACCAACTTGATGATGAATCTTCTGGGAGTCACCAACCCGATGATGAAGATTTTGGGAAGCACCACTCTGATCATGATGCTTC
>NW_026656397.1:0-5840 GCF_009828535.3 Hylobates moloch
TATATTATTTATAAAATATATATTTTATATATATTATTTATAAAATATATATTTATATTATTTATACAAAAATATATTTTATATATATTATTTATATATATAAAATATGTGTGTGTGTGTATATACATATATACCAGAAAATCAGTGTCAGATGTGGAGAATAGAAACCTTGTGCATTGCTGATGGGAATGTAAAATGTAAAATGTAAAATGATGCAGCCTCTATGAAAAACACTATGGAGATCATCAAAAAGTTCAAAATAGAACGATCAAGCGGAATCCAGCAATCCCACTTCTGAGTATTTATCTAAAAGAACTGAAATCAGGATCTCAAAGAGATACCTGCACTCCCATGTTCACTGCAGCATTAACCAAGAGGTGGAAACAACTTAAACTGTCCATTGATGGGTGAGTGGATAAAGAAAATACAGTATATCCATACAATGGATTATTATACAGCCTTACAACGAGCTGAATCCTGTAATACACTGCAGCACAGATGAACTTTGAGGCCATTTTACTAAATGAAATAAGCCATCACAGAAGGACAAATACTGCATGATTTCAGTTATATGAGGTATGTAAAGTAGTCAAACTCACAGAAGCACAGAGTAGAATGGTGGATGCCAGGGGCTGGAGGGAGGTGGCAACAGGGAGGTTTTCAATAGGTCTAGAGTTTCAGTCATGCAAGAGAAAAGGTTCCAGAGATCTGCTGCACAACAGCATGCTCATAGTTTACAATACTATATTGTATACTTAAGAATTTGATAGGAGAACAGACTTCATGTTGTATTTATTTATTTATTTATTTTCTGAAATGGAGTCTCACTCTGCATCCCAGGCTGGAGTGCAGTGGTGCAACCTCCACCTCCCAGGTTTTAGAGATTCTCCCACCTCAGCCTCCTGAGTAGCTGGGATTACAGGCACCTGCTACCACACCTGGCTAATTTTTTGTATTTTTAGTAGAGTAGGGGTTTCGCCATGTTGGCCAGGCTGGTCTCGAACTCCTGACCTCAGGCGATGCACCCACCTTGGCATCCTGAAGTGCTGGGATTACAGGCATGAGCCACTCTGCCCAGCCCTATGTTCAACTTTTTTTTTTTTTTTTTTACCGGAACAAAAGAGAGAAAGAGAGAAGGAAGAAAGGGAGGAAGGAAGGGGGGGGAGGGAGGGAGGGAGGGAATAGAAACTGGGGGAACATCTTTCTTTGTTAGAGCATGTTTTCATCTTTTAACATGCAAACAAAGTGTCTAAGAACTATAAGCAGGTCTCAGTTCACTCATTTATCTTACCTGCCTGGTCCCTTTAGACATCAGTGTTTATTATCCCAGGTCTACGGGGCAGTGGTGCTTCATAAGCATAGTCCAGGTTCTCTGGAATCCAGCCCAGACCACCAAGTCTTGCTGTCTTACCACTTTTTGACATGTCTCCCACTGTGATGGTTAACATTATGTGCTGACTTGGCTGGTGTATGGTGCCCAGTTGTTTGGTCAAACACCAGTCTAGATGTTGCTGTGAAGGTAATTTTTAGATGTGATTAACATTTAAATTGGTGGAATTTACTAAAGCAGATTATCTTCCATCTTGTAGGTGGGACTCATCTAATCAGTTGACAGTCTTAAGAGTGAAGATTGAGGCTTCTATAGACGAAGGAATTCAGCCTCGGAACTGCAATACAGAAAGCCTGCCTGAGTTTCCAGCTTGCCTGGACTGCCATGTGGAATTCAGACTCCAGACTATAACACCAACTCATACCTCAATTTCCAGCCTGCTGGCTTGTCCAACAGATTTTGTTCAGCACGCACATCATGTGAGTCAATTCTTTAAAGTAAATAAATGTGTCTAGCACGTGCACTCTCTCTCTCCTTCCTCCATTTATTACACACATACAGATGGGTTTGTGTATGTATGAAAGGAATGTGGGAGGGTGGGTATATTAGTTAGGGTTCTCCAAAGATATGGAACAAAGATACAGAACCAGTGGGAAAGATAGATCTTTCTGTATCTTTGGAGAACCCTAACTAATATACCCACCCTCCCACCTTCCTCACACTGCCAGTTTCTATCTTCCATGTCCTTGGTCATGCATTTGGCCCTGGTCATGCCATTCCCTTCCACCAGGACATCTTGCCCTCCCATCCCCCCAGCAATGCATTCTCCTTTAACAGTCCAGCTGTCACCTTGCCCAGGAAGCTCCCCGTGACCACGCAGACTGGGATATATTTTTCTCCCCAATGACGCTCATTTGTGCAGATCCCTCTCAACCCACACATTAAGTTGGAACATGACAACTTCCTTTATGTGGCCCACCAGAAGAGGAACTGTGTCTTATTCTGTCAAATGAATGAATAAATAAATGGATGAATCCCAACGTGTTATTACTGAGGAGGACAAACATAATAATCTTAGACAAAAGTAGTTTTATAGAATTACCATGTAAATCGCCATAGAATAGAATAAATGCTTTGTAATTTAGGGGGAAACAGAAGGATTTTCTGGGCTTCTGGCAAAGCTTTTTCCTAACTAAATCATTTCAGGCACAGCTTTTGCAAATGCGTCTTCTGCTGGTCATAATTATGCGCCTCCCACCCCCCACTGCTTTGAATTACTTTGTGCTAACACCAAAATTGTTCCACAGAGAGTCGGATTTATTTGCTGAAATGTGATGAGGAGAAGTGGGATAAGAGACATACTTCACATGCGGCGCCCGTTGCTAGCACAGCTGTATTTCTGAGAAATATATTTCAGTCTTTTGGCTCCATTTCTTTTGTAGTTTAATAACTGAAGTACAAAGCTCATGAAAGCTGGGAATGTGTTGGAAGGTCAGTGAGGAAAAATGCACGTGGTGCAGTTAGGAGAGACAAGGGAGTTAAAATAACAGGAGAAATTGATCACTTATGATCTTTCTGGTTGGTGGTTTATGGCTAAATGTCTGTTTCAGCTAAAGACCAAACACTGGCTCAGAGCCACAAAGAAAGTAGAACAATTAAGAAACTCAGCAAGGAGAATTCCTTTTGTACCTCTATTATAAGCATATTTATTTATTTAAAATTATTTTATGTAATGCCAATAGAGTAATATCTTCATGGTTTATATAAAAGTAATGGCAGTGGCTAGTTTCACCACTGGATGACAGTCCTACACACTGGAACACATTTTCTCACCTAGCAGAAAGCCTCCCCTGCAGCACTCACCAAATGCCTCCTACAATATCTTCCTCATGTGCACAAATGGCTTTATGTCAGAAATCAACATCCACTAAGACACCAGAAATTTGAACAGGTCCCTAAAGACAGGTTGACTGCTTTTCTTCCCTGTGGCACAGTCATTTGCAGTCTTTACTTGGTATTGCATCTGTAAATGGGATGTAGATAATATCTCCATCATTTCCAGGGAATATAGTGTTATCCACATCAGCGTTCATGAAAACAAACACGATGTCGCAACTGAACTTTGTAATCAGTACTTTTGGGAGAACCAAGTCTGTTTTAGTTTAACAGATGCATTTGATGTTGTTATCATCTGATGCTGTGATGAAGCACAGAACGCAGGCTTTGTCATCAGCCAGTGCTACACCATATCCAGGGCTGGCCTCACCAGATGTGTGATCCCGGGCAAGATGTTTTGCCTCTCTGACCTGCAGTACTCCGCTCTATAAAAGGAGGTCCATAAAAGTCTCTTTGGAGGATCAATATGAAAATCAGAAACAATAAATTCAACTGTTTGGAATAGGAATTGGCATATAAGAGATGATAAAAAACAAAAGAAAGTGTTTGTAATAGAATATGGCTGACACTATTCCTGCTGGTTCAGGATTCTGGCTGAAGCTTTAAACTGAGAATGGAAGAAAAGGCTTTCATGTTCCAAAGGAAGGTGCTACGCACATTTCCCAGCACTTCTGAAAGATCGAAGAGCCAATCTAGAAACCGAACTCTGTGTCTAGCATGATACATGCAATATGTGTGCAACATGCAACTTGCATGTACATACACCTATATTATGTGTGTATATGTACATACAGTATCTATATACACACTTACATATATGTAAATAAAGCTCATTAAACAGAATGTGCCAGTTTGTCAGCCAATGGGGAATTGATGTGGATTCTCCCTCCATCATAAGAGGGAATTAGGGTGCTCACCCACTCTTTCAAGCTAAGGAAAGGGGACTCCAGGAAGATAATGTCAAAAGAAACTACACATGCTTCAAGAGGGAGATTGGCACCTTGCTCCCCAGCACAGCCAGTGCACTACAGACTGAACAAAGTGTAAAGGGAGCTCCTGAAAGAACTAAACGTGTGTGTGTCTAGGAATTTGGGGCATATAGAAGCAGAGACTGCTGCCTCTCCTATTCTGAATAATTCTGAAGATGGGAAGCTTGCAGGAGCAGTGCACCATAAAAGCCAGGGACTGAGGACGCACTTGGGGATGCTGCAGCAGGTGGTTGAACCTCACAGTTTGAAAGCACCCACGCAGTCGGGCATTCTGCTGGACTGAGGGCTCCCAGCACCAGGAGGCTGTGGGTATGAGGTCACTGGAAGCAAAAACAGAGGAGAACTGCAAAGGCCCTCCATACAGATTATTGATTTATTTGCAGAGGCTTCTGCGGGGCCACTAGACAACCACAAAGGTGCTCCCAAGGGAGTGCCAGCTTTGGGGGCCAGCCACATGCAGGGGGACAAGACAGGTGGGTTTCAACAGCCTCACATACAGGAGACTTGTCCTCTTTCCTCCAATCTATTTTCTCCCGACCCCTGCCCTGGAGAGGTGAGGAGAAGGAGGGAGGCTCCAAGCCGGGGAACAGAAGAGCTTTGAACTGGATGGGAGACTGAAGCTTTCCCTCTACCTGGACTGTTAATACCTGACCGTGAATCTCCTCTTACAAACTGAGCCAGAGCATCAAGAAGGCTATGAACAAACCTCCCTGAGACGCCTTCAGTGAGCAGGGAAGGGAAACCCAACAGAGTAAGATTGAAATACAAGTGGGAGAAAAGTGAAGCCATTTCCTGTTTATATACTTCAGCCTTCAGAGGCCACAAAAAACCAGCTACATACGATTATGTTATTTTGGAGCCTCCAAATGGAGTGACACATACTGTTTTATTGCCAGTTACCAAGGCGTGGAAGGTGGAGAGAGGACTCTCTAGCTCCTCTGCGCCATCTGTTTGTGGCTATCACATTGGCTTCAACACAATGTGACTTAGGTACCCAAATTATTATAGTATTGAGACAGGCAAGTGTAAAGAGGTCCCTGGAGAAACTTCAACCAGCTTGCTCACTGGGAGGAGTGTGCGCTGGGGAGGGGAGTGTGCGCTGGGGAGGGGAGTGTGCGCTGGGGAGGGGAGTGTGCGCTGGGGAGGGGCCTCGGGAAGTTCGTGCCATTTTGCAGCAGGAAGGATCCTGGCGTCTCCTGTTCTGGGGTGAGGAAACTGGGATTCAATCTGTGAGGCAGGAAACCAGCTAGCAGGACTCTGGTTTTGCTGAGAGTCCCTGTTTCCCTTTTTTCCCTTTTCACTCAATAAACCCTGCTCTTCTCACCCTTCAAAGTGTCTGTGAGCCTAATTTTTCAGGGTCATGTGACAAGGACCCCATTTTTAGCTAACTAAGGAGAAAGTCCTACAATAATATAGTGGGACAAAACCCAGAGACAACAATCAAATTCAGGCAATCCAGATTCTACCAAGTCTGTAAAAAATACATATATATATATATGGTGTATATATATATATATATGGTGTATATATATATATATGGTGTATATATATACATTTTCTATATATATAGGGTATATATAGATTATTACCCTATATATAGGGTAAATATATATTATATATAATAT
>NW_026656398.1:0-257 GCF_009828535.3 Hylobates moloch
AGGATGTTTCACAGAATGCTTCTGTGTGGTTTTTATTTGAAGATATTACTTTTTCCTCTATAGGCCCCTTTGTGCTCCGAATGTCCCCTTCCAGTATCTACAGAAAGAGTGTTTCAGAACTGCTCAATCAAAAGTAAGCTTCAACTCTGTTAGCTGAATGCACAGAACAGAAAGAAGTTTCACAGAACGCCGCTGTGTAGTTTCTATTTGACAATATACCTTTTCCCACTATGAGCCCCTTAGCGCTCAGAATGTCC
>NW_026656398.1:267-5839 GCF_009828535.3 Hylobates moloch
CCCTTGCAGTTTCTACAGAAAGAGGGTTTCAGAACGGCTCATTCAAAAGTATGCTTCAACTCTGTTAGTTGAATGCACAGAGTAGAAAGAAGTTTCACAGAATGCTTCTGTGTAGTGTTTATTGGAAAATATTCCTTTTTCCACTGTAGGCCCCTTAGCGCTTAGAATTTCACCTTGCTGTTTCTAGAGAAAGCCGGTTTCATAACTGCTCTATGAAAAGTAAGCTTCAAATCTGTACGTTGAATGCACAGAAGAGAAAGAAGTTTCACAAAATGCTTCTGTGTAGTTTTAATGGTTAGATATTCCTTTTTCCACTATAAGCACCATAGCGCAAGAATGTCCACTTGCAGTCTCTATAGAAAGAGTGTTTCAGAACTGCTCAATGAAAAGTAAGCTTCAACTCTGTTAGTTGAATGCACAGAACAGAAAGAAGTTTCAAAGAACACCCCTGTGTAGTTTCTGTTTGACGATATAACTTTTCCCTCTGTGAGCCCCTTAGCGCTCAGAATGTCCCCATGCAGTTTCTACAGAAAGAGTGTTTCAGAACTGCTCTATCAAAAGTGAGCTTCAACTCTGTTAGTTGAATGCACAGAACAGAAAGAAGTTTCACAGAATGCTTCTGTGTCGTTTTTATTTGAAGATAATCCTTTTTCCACTATAAGCCCCTTAGCGCTCAGAATGTCCACTTGCAGTTTCAACAGAAAGAGTGTTTCAGAACTGCTCTACCAAAAGTAAACTTCAACTCTGCTAGTTCAATGCAGAGAACAGAAAGTAGTTTCACAGAATGATTCTGTGTAGCTTCTATTTTAAGATATACCTTTTTTCACTCTAGTCCCCTTAGCCCTCAGAATGTCCCCTTGCAGTTTCTACAGAAAGAGGGTTTCAGAACGGCTCATTCAAAAGTATGCTTCAACTCTGTTAGTTGAATGCACAGAGTAGAAAGAAGTTTCACAGAATGCTTCTGTGTAGTGTTTATTGGAAAATATTCCTTTTTCCACTGTAGGCCCCTTAGCGCTTAGAATTTCACCTTGCTGTTTCTAGAGAAAGCCGGTTTCATAACTGCTCTATGAAAAGTAAGCTTCAAATCTGTACGTTGAATGCACAGAAGAGAAAGAAGTTTCACAAAATGCTTCTGTGTAGTTTTAATGGTTAGATATTCCTTTTTCCACTATAAGCACCATAGCGCAAGAATGTCCACTTGCAGTCTCTATAGAAAGAGTGTTTCAGAACTGCTCAATGAAAAGTAAGCTTCAACTCTGTTAGTTGAATGCACAGAACAGAAAGAAGTTTCAAAGAACACCCCTGTGTAGTTTCTGTTTGACGATATAACTTTTCCCTCTGTGAGCCCCTTAGCGCTCAGAATGTCCCCATGCAGTTTCTACAGAAAGAGTGTTTCAGAACTGCTCTATCAAAAGTGAGCTTCAACTCTGTTAGTTGAATGCACAGAACAGAAAGAAGTTTCACAGAATTCTTCTGTGTCGTTTTTATTTGAAGATATTCTTTTTTCCACTATAAGCCCATTAGCGCTCAGAATGTCCACTTGCAGTTTCTACAGAAAGAGTGTTTCATAACTGCGCTATCAAACAGAAGCTTCAACTCTGTTAGTAGAATGCACAGAACACAAAGTACTTTCACAGAATGCTTCCGTGTAGTTTTTCTTTGAAGATATTTTTTTTTCCACTGTAGGCCCCTTAGGGCTCAGAATGTCCCATTGCTGTCTCTACAGAAAGAGTGTTCCAGAACTGTTCAATCAAAGGTAAGCTTCAACTCCGTTATTTGAATGCACAGAACAGAAGGATGTTTCACAGAATGCTTCTGTGTGGTTTTTATTTGAAGATATTCCTTTTTCCACAATAGTCGCCTTTGTGCTCCGAATGTCCCCTTCCAGTTTCTACAGAAAGAGTGTTTCAGAACTGCTCAATCAAAAGTAGGCTTCATCTCTGTTAGTTGAATGCACAGATAAGAAAGAAGTTTCAGAGAACGCCTCTGTGTAGTTTCTACTTGACGATATACCTTTTCCCACTGTGAGCCCCTTAGCGCTCAGAATGTCCCCATTCAGTTTCTACAGAAAGAGTGTTTCATAACTGCTCTATCAAAGCTAAGCTTCAACTCTGTTAGTTGAATGCACAGAACAGAAGGAAGTTTCACAGAATGCTTCTGTGTCGTTTTTATGGGAAGATACTCCTTTTTCCACTATAAGCACCTTAGCGCTCAGAATGTCCACTTCCAGTCTCTATAGAAAGAGTGTTTCAGAACTGCTCTATGAAAAGTAAGCTTCAACTCTGTCAGTTGAATGCACAGAATAGAAAGAAGTTTCACAGAATTCTTCTGTGTAGATTTTATTTGAAGATATTCCTTTTTCCACTGAAGGACCCTTAGCGCTCAGAATGTCCCCTTGCAGTTTCTACAGAAAGAGTGTTTCATAACGGCGCTATCAAACAGAAGCTTCAAATCTGTTAGTAGAATTTACAGAATACAAAGAAGTTTCACAGAATGCTTGCGTGTAGTTTTTCTTTGAAGATATTTCTTTTTCCACTGTAGGCCCCTTAGCGCTCAGAATGTCCCATTGCTGTTTCTACAGAAACAGTGTTTCATAACTGCTCTATAAATAGTAAGCTTCAACTCTGTTAGTTGAATGCACAGAACAGAAACAAGTTTCACAGAATGTTTCTGTGTACTTTTTATTTGAAGATATTCCTTTTTCCACTATAGGACCCTTAGTGCTCCGAATGTCCCCTTGCAGTTTCTACAGAAACAGTGTTCCACAACTGTTCAATCAAAGGTAAGCTTCAACTCTGTTAGTTGAATGCACAGAACAGAAGGTTGTTTCACAGAATGCGTCTGTGTGGTTTTTATTTGAAGATATTCCTTTTTCCACTATAAGCACCTTAGCGCTCAGAATGTCCTCTTGCAGTTTCTACAGAAAGAGTGTTTCAGAACTGCTTTATCAAAAGTAATCTTCAACTCTGTTAATTGAATGCACAGAACAGAAATAAGATTCACAGAATGCTTCTGTGTAGTTTTTATTAGAAGATATTCTTTTTCCACTATAGGCCCCTTAGTGCTCCGAATGACTCCTTCCAGTTTCTACAGAAAGAGAGTTTCAGAACTACTCAATCAAAAGTAAGCTTCAACTCTGTTAGTTGAATGCACAGAACAGAAAGAAGTTTCACTGAATGCTTCTGTGTCGTTTTTATTTGAAGATATTCCTTTTTCCACTATAAGCCCCTTAGCGCTCAGAATGTCCACTTGCAGTTTCAACAGAAAGAGGGTTTCAGAACTGCTCTATCAAAAGTAAGCTTCAACTCTGCTAGTTCAATGCAGAGAACAGAAAGAAGTTTCACAGAATGATTCTGTGTAGCTTCTATTTCCAGATATACCTTTTTTCACTCTAGGCCCCTTAGTGCTGCGAATGTCCCCATGCAGTTTCTACAGAAAGAGTGTTTCAGAAATGCTCTATCAAAAGTAAGCTTCAACTCTGTTAGTTGAATGCAAATAACAGAAAGCAGTTTCACAGAATGCTTCTCAGTAATTTTTATTTGAAGATATTCCTTTTTCCACTGTAGGCCCCTTAGCGCTCAGAATGTCCGCTTGCAGTTTCTACAAAAAGAGTGTTTCATAACTGCTCTATCAAACGTAAGCTTGAACTCTGTGAGTTGAATGCACAGAACAGAAAGAAGTTTCACAGAACGTTTCTGTGTAGTTTTTATTGGAAGATATTCCTTTTTCCACTGTAACCCCCTCAGTGCTCCGAATGTTCCCTTGCAGTTTCCACAGAAACAGTGTTTCAGAACTGCTCAATCAAAAGGAAGCTTCAACTCTGTTGTTGAATGCACAGAACAGATAGAAGTTTCACTGAATACTTCTGTGTTGTTTTTATTTGAAGATATTCCACTTTCCAGTATAGGCCCCTTAGTTCTCCGAATGTCACCTTGCAGTTTCTACAGAAAGAGTGTTTCAGAACTGCTCAATAAAAAGAAAGTTCAACTCTGTTAGTTGAATGCGCAGAAGAGAAACAAGTTTCACAGAATGCTTCTGTGTAGTTTTTACTTGAAGATATTTTTTTTTCCACTATAGGCAACTAAGCGCTCAAAATGTCCCCTTGCAGTTTCTACAGAAAGAGTCTTTCAGAACGGCTCAAAGAAAAGTATGATTCAACTCTGTTAGTTGAATGGACAGAATAGAAAGAAGTTTCACAGAATGCTTCTGTGTAGTGTTTATAGGAAAATATTCCTTTTTCCATTATAGGACCCTTCGTGCTCCGAATGTCCCCTTCCAGTTTCTACAGAAAGAGTGTTTCAGAACTGCTCAATCAAAAGTAAGCTTCAACTCTGTTAGTTGAATGCACAGAAGAGAAAGAAGTTTCACAGAACGCCTCTGTGTAGTTTCTATTTGACGATATAGCTTTTCCCACTATGAGCCCCTTAGCGCTCAGAATGTCCCCATGCAGTTTCTACAGAAAGAGTGTTTCATAACTGCTCTATCAAAACTAAGCTTCAACTCTGTTAGTTGAATGCAGAGAACAGAAAGAAGTTTCACAGAATGCTTCTGTGTAGTTTTAATTTGAAGATATTTGTTTTTCCACTATAAGCACCTTAGCGGTCAGAATGTCCTCTTGCAGTTTCTACAGAAAGAGTGTTTCAGAACTGCTCTATCCAAAGTAAGCTTCAACTCTGTTAGTTGAATGCACAGAACAGAAATAAGATTCACAGAATGCTTCTGTGTAGTTTTTATAAGAAGATATTCCTTTTTCCACTATAGGCCCCTTAGTGCTCCGAATGTCCCCTTCCAGTTTGCACAGACAGAGTGTTTCAGAACTGCTGAATCAAAAGGAAGCTTCAACTCTGTTAGTTGAATGCACAGAACAGAAAGAAGTTTCAGAGAATGCTTCTGTGTCGTTTTTATTTGAAGATATTCCTTTTTCCACTATAAGCACCTTAGCGCTCAGAATGTCCTCTTGCAGTTTCTACAGAAAGAGTGTTTCAGAACTGCTCTATCAAAAGTAATCTTCAACTCTGTTAATTGAATGCACAGAACAGAAATAAGATTCACAGAATGCTTCTGTGTAGTTTTTATTAGAAGATATTCTTTTTCCACTATAGGCCACTTAGTGCTCCGAATGTCCCCTTCCAGTTTCTACAGAAAGAGTGTTTCAGAACTGCTCAATCAAAAGTAAGCTTCAACTCTGTTAGTTGAATGCACAGAACAGAAAGAAGTTTCACTGAATGCTTCTGTGTCGTTTTTATTTGAAGATATTCCTTTTTCCACTATAAGGCCCTTAGCGCTCAGAATGTCCACTGGCAGTTTCAACAGAAAGTGTGTTTCAGAACTGCTCTATCAAAAGTAAGCTTCAACTCTGCTAGTTCAATGCAGAGAACAGATAGAAGTTTCAGAGAATGATTCTGTGTAGCTTCTATTTCAAGATATACCTTTTTTCACTCTAGGCCCCTTAGCGCTCCTAATGTCCCCTTGCAGTTTCTACAGAAAGAGTGTTTCAGAAATGCTCTATCAAAAGTAAGCTTCAACTCTGTTATTTGCATTCAACTAACAGAGTTGAAGCTTACTTTTGATA
>NW_026656399.1:0-5838 GCF_009828535.3 Hylobates moloch
GGCTGATGCTCAGGAGTCACAGGGCTGGGACCTAGAACCAGAATCCAGACCCAGAATGAGGTAGGAGGTGGAGGGGCTGCCCTGGGTGTCTGGGGGCTGCCAGGGACTGAGCCCTGAGCCAGCCTGAGACTCAGGAAACCCCATCAGGAGGGAGAAGGGAGAAGCAGACTCTGGACACCAGAAAGCCAGGGAAAGGGTCACCAAATGAGAGGATGTGAGGGAAGGGCGGGCTCCTGGGTCTCTTCAGGACATATCCCCTGTGCCCAGGGGGATCAGAGGGGCAGAGTCCACAGCGTGAAAGCCCCACTGCTATGACCAGACAGCCGAGACATGGGGTGGATGCCAGAAAAGACTCCACGGAATAAGAGAAAGCCCAGGACAGCAGACAGGCTCTCTGATCCCCCCAGGCCCTTGCCCCATACACAGGCTCCAGAACACACATTTGGCTGGAACAGCCTGAGGGACCAAAAGGCCCCAGCATCCCACAGAGCTGAGGAGCCAGGCCAGAAAAGTAACCCCAGAGTTCACTGTGCATGAGAGACACAGAGCTCTCTTTATCTGTCAGGATGGCAGGAGGGGACAGGGTCAGGGCGCTGAGGGTCAGATGTCGGTGTGGGGGGCCAAGGCCCCGAGAGATCTCAGGACAGGTGATCAGGTGTCTAAGGCGAAACAGCTCCCAGTGCAGATCAGGACATGGTGGAAAACACCCTGACCCCTCTGCATGGCATAGACCCTCGGACACAGAGTCCCTGAACAAGGGCACCCCAACACCTCATCATATACTGAGGTCAGGGGCTCCCCAGGTGGACACCAGAACTCTGACCCCTGCCCCTCGTCCACCCCGCAGGTCAGCCCAAGGCCAAGCCCACAGTCACTCTGTTCCCACCCTCCTCTGAGGAGCTCCAAGCCAACAAGGCCACACTGGTGTGTCTCATAAGTGACTTCTACCCGGGAGCCGTGACAGTGGCCTGGAAGGCAGACGGCAGCCCCGTCAAGGCGGGAGTGGAGACCACCACACCCTTCAAACAGAGCAACAACAAGTATGCGGCCAGCAGCTACCTGAGCCTGACGTCGGAGCAGTGGAAGTCCCACGGAAGCTACAGCTGCCAGGTCACGCATGAAGGGAGCACCGTGGAGAAGACAGTGGCCCCTGCAGAATGTTCATAGGTTCCCAGCCCCCACCCCACCCACAGGGACCTGGAGCTGCAGGATCCCAGGGGAGGGGTCTCTCTCCCCATCCCAAGGCATCAAGCCCTTCTCTCTGCACTCAATAAACCCTCAATAAATATTCTCATTGTCAATCAGAAATCTTGTTTTATCTCATTTTTTCTTTTCTCACATATAATTCCTAGCCTTTCCTGGGTTCTCAATTTGGGGTGGAAAGAATCCTGAACCCAGTGGAAAGTTGCCTAGGTGAAGGGGTTCTCAGTTCCCTGGGCATCTCTGCAGGTGGGGCCTTCCTCACCCAGACACCCCTTCCTCAGCTCTCCACTGTACCCCTGAGCCACCAGCCTGGCCTGGCTGGGACCAGGGGGGTGTCCCACTCTCCTAGATTCCGCCTTTCAATAGAAACCTAACCACGCATCACACGGCACTGCTCGCATGCCTTCTGTGTCTGCTCGGGTCTCTGGGCTGAAGAGTTGCTGGTCTGGGACAGGGGATAGGTCCGCTCTTGGTCAGATTCCACGTCCTTGCCATGGCATCCCTGACCCTGTGCAACAAGCCAGTGACTCCAGTGAGCTCTCTGGGTCAGGGGAATCCATGATCCAGAGCTTCACGTTGTCCTTCAAGCACCTGGTGGGATGTAGCTCTTGCCAAACTGTGAAATACCACGGCCCAGCACCAGAATGCAGGACAGTCCTGACAGGGAAATCAGGAGAAGTGAAGGGGTCTCTGGGGAGCCCAGATGTGGGCTAGAGGCAGAAGTAAGAGTGAAGAGCACCTATGAGTCAATGTCATGGTCTCAGCAGGAACAGAGTTGAAAATCCCCATTCCACACGAGACCGTTTAGCAGGAAAGGAGTCCATACTTGTGCTGCCACCGGGATGCCCTGAGAAGGCTTGGAGAATGAAACATACAGGTGCATTTCCTAGACTTGACAATGCATGTTAGCCAAGTAAAGGCAATGAAAAGTTCTCTACTAGGGAAATAATTTCCTACGGTAAAGCTTTACTTTTCTAAAGTCACATTTATCCATCTGGCACCTCTAAAAGCCCCATAATATTCTGCAAGATACTAGTATGTCGTGGAACTAGTTTATGGAACATAAAGTGAGATTTAAGAACAAAGGTGTTACAGGTATATGATAAGATGGCTGTAGGCTCTGGGTCAGGCTCAAGGAGTGAAGGAGGCTGTGTCAAATTCATGACGAGAGTTGGAGCTGGGCCAGACTGGGTCAGGGCTGTGTGAATGTGGGCGGAGGGCTACAGGCAAGGTGAGGCATCCATGAGCACTCATCTCCCCCAGACCCTCCTGCCCACTGGGACCTTCTCCCTCCCTTGTTCACAGTGGTGGAGCCTTCCTACCCAAACTTCTATGGAGGCCCTGGATGACTGTGCGTTCTTAGTGCCCCGGCAAACTTACACTCCCCATCTCTGCCTCCAGCACATCAGGGATGTGGCAGCTGCCTTCACCAGAGCTGCTGGGTGGTCCTGACAGGCCAGGGACAGAGCCCACAAAGACAGGAAGCTCTGCAGTCACAATGAGGCAGAGAAAGGACCCCTTGGTGCTTGATCACAGCACCACCCCTGATCCAAATCCCAGCCTCTGAATTAGAAGAAGGCTGAAGGGTTCTAGTGGCCACAAACCCTGTCTAAACTCATTTCACAAATGAGAAAATAAGACCACCCAAGGAGGACCAGTTCCATAGCCCTGCTGAGTACAAGGCCAAGGTCTACTCCACACCCAGCAGCTGTCCAAAGACTGACCTGTGTTATCAGTTTATATTATGAAAAACTTTGAACATATAAATAAGGAGACAGAAAAATAATAATGTCCCATGTTCTCATCACCCAGCACTCAAAATAAGCAATTCACAGATGATGCCGACCCACCCACAGCAAAATAAATTCTCCCTTACACAATATTTAGAAAAAAATACCAGACATCAGATCTGTTCACCTGTAAGTACTCCATTACTGTCCTGGAAGGACATGGACCTTAAAATATAATATCATTTCCAAACCTAAATAGAAATTATCGCTAATTCCCTAATATCGAAAAATAAGCAGGGTCTCCTCAAAGGCATCACAAACACCAGAAGTGCATTGACTTAGTTACATGTTGGTGCTGTTGGTATTTGGGGGTTTAAGTTTATATGAGGAGCAATATGGCATCAAATGGTGATGGGTGCACGTGCCGTCAGGCTGGTTGTCACTGGTGAATATCTCCTCAATTTCTCTAGAGCCTCCCAGCAAGACAGGAGCTGCAGGATCTGACAGCTGTCTGGAGACCTTCCCCCGGCTGCAATACAGCCACGCCTCCTGGAGCAGGAACCTAGGGCTTCCCTCAGCTTTCATTTTCCTGGAAAATGATTCTAGCATGAAGGGGATTAACTTGATTCCGACTGGACATTGCAAAATAGCTTCCAAGGACATGGGGCTACTACCAGCAGAGTCACCATGTCAGACTGCCACTCTTGTGGTAATGTTAGCTGCATAGGATGGTCAATAGCTACATCCCTCAGAAGGGAAGGAAGGCAGAGGGTTGAGGCTTCAGTTCACCTCCTTCTCATGAGCGCTGCGGGAGTGTCTGTGATGTCAGGGGTCTGCAGCTGGGCTCTCTTCACCCAGGAGTGTGCTTCATGCTCTAGGAAGGAGCCACTTTGCACACAGAAGATCCAGGGCCCAGCCATCCTTCCAGGGTGAATAATTCATGTCTTCTCTCATGGTGAACTCTAGGATTCAAGCCATCTAATGTTTTTGAAGCCACTGTCATTACATTTAATTGATGATGACAGGTGGCCACCAATGATGAATATTTTCCCAAGGGAAGTCTCCCCAAGTGGCATCAGACTTCCTCACATGGCCCCAGGGGATGAAATCTCTTATCATGTTCCTTTCTTATTTGTCTTATGTGTCTTTCCTGCCCCAGGCCTGGGATCCCCCACTGATCTCCCTTCCCTTAGTGAGAGGTGGTATTTGGAGACCACATTCTGGAGGCTCCCTCATGTCCCACATTTGAAAAAGATAACGGCAGCCACCACCCCAGCTGTCCCACCCAACATGAGGCCAGATTCAGGGGTGCAGGGATGCTCCCAAGGTTACCCTAACAGATGTGACTGGCATTTCATATTGGGACCAGCCAGGCCTCACTGACCAGGCCTATCCAACTAGAACTACTCCAGAAGGTGGGGCTGAAACCCACGAAGGTTCCCAGAACACTGCACTCTAGGGCAACCAGCCTCTCCATGGGAGGAGAGGGGCACCCTCTGCACCACCCCATGGTGTTACCAAAAGTTGAACCATGGCTTGGTTCAACCTTGCAGAGAAGAGACCACCTATCCCATCTGTGGAATTTCACTCCTTAGCGACACTAATGCCCTCTAATAAATTCAACCCTGGGCCTGAGTGAAGGTTGGCGCAAAAAACGAATTCAAGATCCCAGTGTCCTCCAGAAGCCTGGATTTCCAGGGATCCTGCTGTGGGTCACAGGATGTCACCGGTCCCCTTCTCTCTGTGGGTTGAGTGTGGGGGCCATGTGGACTCCCTCATGAGCAGATGCCACCAGGGCCAGTGGCCCCAGCTTCCTCCTTCACAGCTGCAGTGGGGGCTGGGGTTAGGGGCGTCCTAGGGAGGGTTTTTGTATGAGCCTGTGTCACAGTGTTGGGTGTTCGGCGGAGGGACCAGGCTGACCGTCCTAGGTGAGTCTCTTCTCCCCTCTCCTTCCCCGCTCTTGGGACAATTTCTGCTGTTTTTGTTTGTTTCTGTGTCTTGTCTCAACTTGTGGTCAGGCTTTCTCCCTGGGTCCCAGGCCTGAGCAAGGACCTCTGCCCTCCCTGTTCCGACCCTCACCTGCCTCAGCAGGTCACTACGACAACTTCACCTCTGGCTGCAGGGCCAGGGGACTGGATAGAATGACCTACTGAGCCTCATCTCTCTGTCTGTCTGTCTCTCTGTCTGTCTCTCTGTCTGTCTGTCTGACAGGGGCAGGCTGGGTCTCTAAGTCTTGTTCTGTTCTGGCCTCCTCAGTCTGGGTTCTTGTCGGAACAGCTTTGCCCTTGGGTTACTTGGGTTCCATCTCCTGGGGAATCGGGAACAAGGGGTCTGAGGGAGGCACCTCCTGGGAGACTTTACAAGGACCCAGTGCCCTTGAGGCTGATGCTCAGGAGTCACAGGGCTGGGACCTAGAACCAGAATCCAGACCCAGAATGAGGTAGGAGGTGGAGGGGCTGCCCTGGGTGTCTGGGGGCTGCCAGGGACTGAGCCCTGAGCCAGCCTGAGACTCAGGAAACCCCATCAGGAGGGAGAAGGGAGAAGCAGACTCTGGACACCAGAAAGCCAGGGAAAGGGTCACCAAATGAGAGGATGTGAGGGAAGGGCGGGCTCCTGGGTCTCTTCAGGACATATCCCCTGTGCCCAGGGGGATCAGAGGGGCAGAGTCCACAGCGTGAAAGCCCCACTGCTATGACCAGACAGCCGAGACATGGGGTGGATGCCAGAAAAGACTCCACGGAATAAGAGAAAGCCCAGGACAGCAGACAGGCTCTCTGATCCCCCCAGGCCCTTGCCCCATACACAGGCTCCAGAACACACATTTGGCTGGAACAGCCTGAGGGACCAAAAGGCCCCAGCATCCCACAGAGCTGAGGAGCCAGGCCAGAAAAGTAACCCCAGAGTT
>NW_026656400.1:0-5834 GCF_009828535.3 Hylobates moloch
CTAACGAGAAGCACCCACAGGTGTGGAGGGGCAGGCCACCCCTTCATCTGGTGCCCAACGTGGAGGCTTTTCTCTGAGGTGAAGGTACGCTGGAGCGTGGTCATTGAGGACAAGTCGACGAGAGACTCCCGAGTACGTCTACAGTCAGCCTTGCGGTAAGCTTGTGCGCTCGGAAGAACCTAGGGTAACAATGGGGCAAACTAAAAGTAAATATGCCTCTTATCGCAGCTTTATAAAAATTCTCTTAAAAAGAGGGGGAGTTAAAGTGTCTACCAAAAATCTAAATACGCTCTTTCAAACAATAGAACAGTTTTGTCCATGGTTTCCAGAACAGAGAACTTTAGATCTAAAAGATTGGGAAAAAATTGGCAAAGAATTAAAACAAGCAAGTAGGGAAGGCAAAATCATTCCACTTACAGTATGGAATGATTGGGTCATTATTAAAGTAGCTTTAGAACCACTGCAAACAGAAGAAGATAGCGTTCCAGTTTCCGATGTCCCTAAAAGCTGTGCAGTAGATTGTGAAAAAGAGGCAGGGATAGAGTCCCGGAAAAGAAAAGAAAGTTCACACTGTAAATGTGTAGCAGAGCCGGTAATGGCTCGGTCAACGCAAAATGTTGACAATAATCAATTACAGGAGGTAATATATCCTGAAACGTTAAAATTAGAGGAAAAAGATCCAGAATTGACAGAGCCATCAGAGTCTAAACCACGAGGGCCAACTCCTCTTACAACAGCTCAGATGCCTGCAACCTTAGAACCTCAAATGCAGGTTAAACAAGTACAAACTCCAAAAAAAGATCAAGTAGAAAAAGATAGAGTCTCTGTCACGGCAATGCCAATCCAAATACAGTGTCCACAATATCAGCAGGTAGAAAGTAAGATCCAGCCGCCAGTAGCCTATCAATACTGGCCGCCAGTTGATCTGCAGTATCGGCAGCCACCAGAAAATCCGTATGGACAGCCAGGAGCATTTCCAGTGCCACAGGGCAGGGTGCCATATCCTCAGCCACCCACCATGAGACTTAAGCCTACAGCACCGCCTAGTACACAGGGTAGTGCAATACATAAAATTATTGATGAGGCAAGAAAACAGGGAGATATTGAGGCGTGGCAACTCCCAGTAATATTAGAAGCAAGGCCACCTGGAGAAGGGGCCCAAGAGGGAGAGCCTCCCGTAGCTGAAGCCAGATATCAGTCCTTTTCTATAAAAATGCTAAAAGAGATGAAAGAAGGAGTAAAACAGTATGGACCCAACTCTCCTTACATGAGAACATTATTAGATTCCATTGCTCATGGACATAGACTCATTCCTTATGATTGGGAGATTCTGGCAAAATCATCACTCTCACCCTCTCAATTTTTACAATTTAAGACGTGGTGGATTGATGGGGCACAAGTACAGGTCCGAAGAAATAGGACTGCCAATCCTCCAATTAACATAGATGCAGATCAACTATTAGGAATAGGTCAAAATTGGAGCACTGTTGACCAACAAGCAATAATGCCAAATGAGGCCATTGAGCAAATCAGGGCTATCTGCCTTAGGGCCTGGGAGAAAATCCAAGACCCAGGAACCGCCTGCCCTTCCTTTAATACAATAAGACAAGGCTCTAAAGAGCCATACCCTGATTTTGTAGCAAGACTTCAAGATGCTGCTCAAAAGTCAATTACCGATGAGAATGCCCGTAAAGTCATAGTGGAGTTGATGGCATATGAAAACGCCAATCCGGATTGTCAATCAGCCATTAAGCCATTAAAAGGAAAGGTTCCCGCAGAATCAGATGTAATCTCAGAGTATGTTAAAGCATGCGATGGAATTGGAGGAGCTATGCATAAAGCTATGCTTATGGCTCAGGCAATCACAGGAGTTGCTTTAGGAGGACAAGTGAAAACATTTGGGGGAAAATGTTATAATTGTGGTCAAATTGGTCATCTAAAAAAGAATTGCCTAGTCACAAATAAGCCAAATGTAACTACTCAAGCTACTACAACAACAGATAAAGGGCCACCTGGCCTATGTCCAAGATGTAAAAGGGGAAAACATTGGGGTAATCAATGTCATTCTAAATTTGATAAAAATGGGCAACCACTGTCGGGAAACGAGAGGAGGGGCCAGCCTCAGGCCCCGCAACAAACTGGGGCGTTCCAAATTCAATCCTTTGTTCCTCAGGGTTTTCAGGAACAACAACCCCCACTGTCGCAAGTGTCTCAGGGAATAAGCCAGTTATCACAATACAGCAACTATCCCCCGCCACAACTGGCAGTGCAGCAGTAGATTTGTGTACTTTACAAGCAGTCTCTCTGCTTCCAGGGGAGCCTCCACAAAAAATCCCCACAGGGGTATACGGCCCATTGCCTGAGGGGACTGTAGGACTAATCTTAGGAAGATCAAGTTTAAATCTAAAAGGAGTTCAAATTCATACTGGTGTGGTTAATTCAGACTATAAAGGCGAAATTCAATTGGTTATTAGTTCCTCAGTTCCTTGGAGTGCCAGTCCAGGAGACAGGATCGCTCAATTATTACTCCTACCTTATATTAAAATTAGAAACAGTGAGATAAAAAGAACAGGAGGGTTCGGAAGCACTGATCTGGCAGGAAAGGCTGCATACTGGGCAAGTCTGGTCTCTGAGAGCAGACCTGTGTGTAAGGCCATTATTCAAGGAAAACAGTTTGAAGGGTTGGTAGACACAGGAGCAGATATCTCTGTAATTGCTTTAAATCAGTGGCCAAAAAATTGGCCTAAACAAAAGGCTGTAACAAGACTTGTCGGCGTAGGCACAGCTTCAGAAGTGTATGAAAGTACAATGATTTTACATTGTTTAGGGCCAGATAATCAAGAAAGTACTGTTCAGCCAATGATTACTTCAATTCCTGTTAATCTATGGGGTCGAGATTTGTTACAACAATGGGGTGCAGAAATCATTATGCCTGCTCCATTATACAGCCCCATGAGTCAAAAAATCATGACTAAGATGGGATATATACCAGGGAAGGGATTAGGAAAAAATGAAAATGGCATTAAAGTCCCAATTGAGACTAAGAAAAATCAACAAAGAAAAGGAATAGGGTATCCTTTTTAGGGGCGGCCACTGTAGAGCCTCCTAAACCCATTCCATTAAATTGGAAAGCAGAAAAACCGGTATGGGTAAATCAGTGGCCGCTACCAAAGCAAAAACTGGAGGCGTTACACTTATTAGCAAAGGAACAATTAGAAAAGGGACACATTGAGCCTTCATTCTCACCCTGGAATTCTCCTGTATTTGTAATTCAGAAAAAGTCAGGCAAATGGCGTATGTTAATGGACTTAAGAGCCATAAACGCTGTAATTCAACCCATGGGGCCTCTCCAACCTGGATTGCCCTCTCCGGCCATGATCCCAAAAGACTGGCCTTTAATTATAATTGATCTTAAGGATTGCTTTTTTACCATTCCTCTGGCAGAGCAAGATTGTGAAAAATTTGCCTTTACTATACCAGCCATAAATAATAAAGAACCAGCCACCAGGTTTCAGTGGAAAGTATTACCTCAGGGAATGCTTAATAGTCCAACTATTTGTCAAACTTTCGTAGGTCAAGTCCTTCAACCAATTAGAGACAAATTTTCAGATTGTTATATCATTCACTATATTGATGATATTTTATGTGCTGCAGAAACAAGAGACAAATTAATTAACTGTTACACATTTCTGCAAGCAGAGGTTGCCAACGCAGGACTAACAATAGCATCTGATAAGATCCAAACCTCTGATCCTTTTCATTATTTGGGGATGCAAATAGAAAATAGAAAAATTAAGCCACAAAAAATAGAAATAAGAAAAGACACGTTAAAAACACTAAATGATTTTCAAAAATTGTTAGGCGATATTAATTGGATTCGGCCAACTCTAGGCATTCCTACCTATGCCATGTCAAATTTGTTCTCTATCCTAAGAGGAGATCCAGACTTAAATAGTAAAAGAATATTAACCCCAGAGGCAACAAAAGAAATTAAATTAGTGGAAGAAAAAATTCAGTCAGCGCAAATAAATAGAATAGATTCTTTAGCTCCACTCCAACTTTTAATTTTTGCCACTGCACATTCTCCAACAGGCATCATTGTTCAAAATACTGATCTCGTGGAGTGGTCATTCCTTCCTCACAGTACAATTAAGACTTTTACATTGTACTTGGACCAAATAGCTACATTAATTGGTCAGACAAGATTACGAATAATAAAATTGTGTGGTAACGACCCAGACAAAATAATTGTTCCTTTAACCAAGGAACAAGTTAAACAAGCCTTTATCAATTCTGGTGCATGGCAAATTGGCCTTGCTGATTTTGTAGGAATTATTGATAATCACTACCCAAAAACAAAAATCTTCCAGTTTTTAAAATTGACTACTTGGATCTTACCTAAAATTACCAGACATGAACCTTTAGAAAATGCTCTGACAGTATTTACTGATGGTTCCAGCAATGGAAAAGCGGCTTACACAGGGCCAAAGGAGCGAGTAATCAAAACTCAATATCAATCAGCTCAGAGGGCAGAGTTGTTTGCAGTCATTACAGTGTTAGAAGACTTTAATCAACCTGTTAATATTATATCAGATTCTGCATATGTAGTACAGGCTACAAGGGATGTTGAGACAGCTCTAATTAAATATAGCATGGATGATCAGTTAAACCAGCTGTTCAATTTATTACAACAAACTGTAAGAAAAAGGAATTTCCCATTTTATATCACTCATATTCGAGCACATACTAATTTACCAGGACCTTTAACTGAAGCAAATAAAAAAGCTGACTTACTGGTATCCTCTGCATTCATAAAAGCACAAGAACTTCATGCTTTGACTCATGTAAATGCAGCAGGGTTAAAAAACAAATTTGACGTCACGTGGAAACAGGCAAAAAATATTGTACAACATTGTACCCAGTGTCAAGTACTACACCTGCCCACCCAAGAGGCAGGAGTTAATCCCAGAGGTCTGTGTCCTAACGCATTATGGCAAATGGATGTTACCCATGTACCTTCATTTGGAAAATTATCATATGTTCATGTAACAGTTGATACTTATTCACATTTCATATGGGCAACATGCCAGACAGGAGAAAGTACTTCCCATGTTAAAAAACATTTATTATCTTGTTTTGCTGTGATGGGAGTTCCAGAAAAAATTAAAACTGACAATGGGCCAGGTTATTGTAGTAAAGCTTTCCAAAAATTCTTAAATCAGTGGAATATTACACATACAACAGGAATTCCTTATAATTCCCAAGGACAGGCCATAGTTGAAAGAACTAATAGAACACTCAAAACTCAGTTAGTTAAACAAAAAAAAGGGGGAGACAGTAAGGAGTGTACCTCTCCTCAGATGCAGCTTAATCTAGCACTCTATACTTTAAATTTTTTAAACATTTATAGAAATCAGACTACTACTTCTGCAGAACAACATCTTACAGGTAAAAAGAACAGTCCACATGAAGGAAAACTGATTTGGTGGAAAGACAACAAAAATAGGACATGGGAGATAGGGAAGGTGATAACCTGGGGAAGAGGTTTTGCTTGTGTTTCACCAGGAGAAAATCAGCTTCCTGTTTGGATACCCACTAGACATTTGAAGTTCTACAATGAACCCATCGGAGATGCAAAGAAAAGCGCCTCCACGGAGACGGAAACACCGCAATCGGACACCATTGACTCGCAGGATGAATCAAGTGGTGATATTAGAAAAACAGATGAAGTCACCACGCACCAAGAAGGCGGAGCTGCCAACCTGGGCACAGTTAAAGAAGCTGACACTGTTAGCTAGAAAAAGCCTAGCTAGCACAAAGGTGACACAAACCTC
>NW_026656401.1:0-5834 GCF_009828535.3 Hylobates moloch
ACTCCAGTAACAAAAAAAAATTTAGAGGAAACATTAAAATGTTTTCATAAGTGGAAATTTTTACTGATGGTTCAAACATCTAAGATCAATTGCTGGTAGTATTTCTCTTGAGACTAAAATAATGTTGAGGTGTGTCATGAATTCCAGCAGGATCACATGATGCTCAAAGAAAGATGCCAAAGGTGATTTGAAATTAGCAACTCCTTAAGTAGAGAGAGTCCTGTTAAAAGGACAGAACTGGTCAGTGCATCAATTACATAAAGGGAGGAATGATGCCAAATTAAAAGAAGCGATGTGTGTTATGTTAGTAAATATAGAAAGAACTCCCTGCTTCTAATTTCTGTGCAGAGTTAGGAAAAATGGGGAGGACCGCAAAACAGGTATGTGAAATGCTTTCTTCATTTTCTCTTAAGCTCAGAAAACACCACTGGAGTTTACGTTTGTGTGAATTAGGAAGAGTCTAAGTGAGATGCCAATGGCTCGTGTGTCTCCCCACACGAAGAACTCCAAGTTACGAAAACGGCATCATCATGAGGAAACAGTTGTATGTGGCACAGGCAGTGAAACCATCAGATAGCTCCCACGTGGCCACCTCCAACTGGTCCCCAAAACCACCAGTATTCCCATTACGTGTATGTTACAGCCTTTGTAGTTGTCCCACAACTACAAAATTTAAAAATTGCTATTGTCAAAATAAAATATTAAATATGAAGTTGAATATGTTGTTCCACTTTTTTTCCCCCACTCTTTTTGAACTTTCCTGTTTCAGTTTTGGAAGTTTCTGTTGACACATCCTCAAGCTTGGTGTTCATACCTCAGCTGTGTGCAGTCTACCAGTAAGCATCAAAAGCATTCTTCATTTCTCTAACAGCATTTTTTTTTTTTCTGGGACAGAGTCTCGCTCTGTCGCCCAGGCTGGAGTGCAGTGGCATGATCTCAGCTCACTGCAAGCTCTGCCTCCCGGGTTCACACACCATTCTTCTGCCTCTGCCTCCCAAGTATCTGGGACTACAGGCCCCCGCCACCACGCCCGGCTAATTTTTTGTATTTTTAGTGGACATGTGGTTTCACCCTACTAGCCAGGATGGTCTCTGTCTCCTGACCTTGTGCCTGCCTCGGCCTCCCAAAGTGCTGGTATTATAGGTGTGAGCCACTGTGCCCAGCCATCTCTGAGGGATTTTATTGAGTTGTTGACTTCTGAGTTTGTTCAGCTTTTTACTTAGTGTTAGAACCGAGTGACAAATTTCAAGCTTGGTATGTGCCTGATAGGAAGCCAGGAGTCTCTAGGGAGTGACCAGAGAATGTGAGCTCCATAGCAGGTTGAGGATGGAGTCACGATTGAAATGGGTGAAATGAGCCCATAGGCTTTGGGGACTGCAGGCCTGTCCAGCCTCTGAAACCCTGGTGAGTCAGAGCAAAGATTACAACAGAGACAGCAAACTAACATGGCTGACTCCATCTGGCATCTAGTCTCAGGCTGGCTGTCCTCACTCATTCCTGGGCATAGGCCAGGCTAACCTTGGGAGGAATTTAGTTTATTCTTTAACTTTGAAGCAGGAATGAGAATAGTTCCTCCATAAAACTAACACCCTTACTTTGCCCAGGGACTGCCCTTGTAAAACTAGTGAAAGACCATGAGATTAAGATGATAGGAGGGAACTGAATTCTGCTAAAATGTAGGCACAGTTTCTATAATCCCTGACTGCTCAATTGTCATTTGGCCAGAGTTTACAAAGTTTGTAACTAAGTGCTCCTGTAGATAACATCACTATTGTAGAACGTGAGATTAGTCTTTTGAGATGTGTCTCATTCTTTTGCATTCTGGCAACCGGCTGACCTCATCCATACCTATGACTAATGGCTCAGCCAGTCATGTGGTCCCTACCTAGAGGTGGATTCAAGCACAAACAGATCCTTTCCCTCTGCCCGCATGATTCCATCACCAAACAATCAGCAGTACTCATTTTTTAGTCCTGTGCCCCTGAAACTATCCTTGAAAATCTCTAACCCCTGATCCACCGGGGAGGCTGATTTGAGGAATAATAAACCTCCGTCGTCCTGTTTGGCATACTTGGAGTCGTTAAAATCTTTCTTGACTACATATCACCATTTCAATAATTTTTTTTTGTGTGTGTGCAGGAGGCCAGAAGAACTTGTCTGGCAATTCTAAGAGTGGATGGAGGAACTGCCTATCCCTGTCCCATGGTCTTGTCCACAGGTCAGCCTCACAAAGTGAAAGAGCCCTGGATGGGAATACAGTGGAAGGTCATTCTCTTAGTGACCTGGGGACCTGGGCTCGAGATGAAGCCTGGCGGGAGTGGCAACTGCAGTGATTTCTGCACCTTTCCTATTTCCTGGGAGGTGGGCCAGGCCACAGTGTTAGCGGGAAGGGAACAGAACAGCCAGCCTAGTTAGAGGGAGTGTCTGCGGAAGGCCTAGGGGTGGAGGAAGAAGCTGTGCAGGACAGGGCTTGCCAGTCAGAATGAAGTGGGAGGAAGATGAGGGACACAGAGAAGCAGAGAGAGGCAGAGACACCATGGCAGTGAGCAGTGAGGGCTACACTGACTTCAGAGACCCCAGGGACCAGGTGCCCCCAGTTCCACAGTCCAGGACCAAGGAGCCCTGAGAACCCTCCGGTGGGCAAAGAGCTTCAGAGTTACATGAGGTGGGGTGGCTTTAGGGGCAAGAGGTAGTGGGGGGATGAAACATGGGTGTCAGCCTCTGAAGGACAAGGGACAGGTGTGGCTAGAACCTCCTAGGATTCTGCATCCAAGATCCCGTCTCTAAAGAGGTTTTGGATCATTTGATTGTTCATTCGATTCCTTCATTTGTTATGTGAGAGCTCCTGAGTGTGTCTCTCTCGCTGGGCCTGTGCTAGTGTAGGGGGTGAGTGCGGAAAGAAAACAAGGTCCTTTCCTTGATCCTCTCATAACAGTGACATGGACACTTTGGGAAACACACGATTTCAGGTTCAGTGATGGGGGTGAAGATCTGAGGGGGAGGCCTGGACAGTTTTTTTGCACTGACTCTGACGGTTGAGGCAGGTGATTTAGTTCTGGGGTACAGACTAATCAGCTGACCATTTGCTCTCACTCCTCTGAGGTTTGGATGCCTAAGAAGAGAGGATTTGAGCCAATAAATGACTATGGGGTCCTTGGAACCCAGTAAGCCCTCACTTCTGGTGGAGGAGAGGATGGGCCTGTGGCTGCAGACAGACCTCATGTGACCCTGATCTCCCTTTTATGTTTGTGTGACTCTGGCTGAGTGAATGTGCCTTCCTGTGCCTCAGTTTTCTCTCAGTCAAATAAGCTAAATGGCAAATGGACTGTGGCTTTTCATTCTATCTGTGAATAAATTTTAAATTATTCACAGTCACCTGACCTAATGCTTGGCACAGTGGAGGTGTTCACACAAACAGCATTTACTATTGATTTCCTTCCGTGAGAAATCACCTTTAGGTCAGATCCCTGTGGACAAGCTGCTACCAGGTACATCTTCTCTCTTCTGTTTCTGCTTCTGGGGACATTAGACTTTCTATGGACTGTCCTAAGCCTCCCAAGGCAGTTGGCTGATGGTCTACAAAGCTTGTCTTTCTGTCCTCTGCACTCTGAGTCTCAGGTGAAGAAAGCTCTGTCCTTGCCCAGATGAGGCTCTGAGGGCTGAGCCCTGGCTGGTGAGCAGCTCCAGGAGACACAGTCCTCAGACAGCTGGTAAATCCTTGGTCCCAGTAAGTGCTGCCGAAGAAGCCACAACCCAGCCCTGGCACAGGCTCCTCAGCTTTATCTGGAGTAAGGATTTAGGGACAGGGGTCTGGGTTTGAGGCTTCTAGGACTGAGCTTCTCTGAGAGTATCTCAGGGGGCCCCTCAGGCCAAGCTCTACTCAGTTCTCCAGGGTCTTTCTCAGGGTGAAATTTATGAAGAGGGCATGATGTGCTTGGCTGAGACTGATTTCCTGCTGCTGAGTCACCTCATCAGACTGTCCTTCCTCTGCAGCAAGTGTCTGCAGGGTCTGGATGCAGGAAAGGAATTCTGATCTGCTGAAATTTGTGTCCTCTGTGTATGTCCTGCACTAAATGCCCAAACCCCAGCCTGGGATATAATGCAGAGAGGGACACAGGCACAGTCCATGCCTGACAATCCTGTGTGTGTGAAGTAGAAATGATCCCTGCCCCCCAACACCCAGGGATCATGTGGAATCACTCACGGTATAAGGTGACGGTGAAATGTCCAGTTACTCCTGTAGTCTCATCACCTCGCTTTATGATGTGTAAGTTGTAGGATCCTGCGTCCTCCCGGGTGACATTCTTGATCAGCAGGGATGCATTTGAATATACTATTTCTCGTCCACTGTATGCAGGCCCAGGTATAATTATTTGACTGTCTGCTACATATGATACAATGTAATGGTAGAGGTCCTTCATTTTCCCTTTGTACCACATGTAGCCAGGAAGATTCTGGGGCAAATTGTGGACAAGTAGAAGAACATCCTTCCCCTCGGAAATTTTGGGTGGCTGGGCTTCAATCATAACTTGGGCAGTGGTGGGCGGGTTCCAGAAGTTTAAAAGTGATGCTAGGAGGTGGAGAGAGCATCAGTTAATGTTGAGACCTATGTACTGGGGTGAAAAGATGGGGCCCTGGGTCCTGAGAAGGTCTCTTCAATCCTCAGCCTTGAAGACACACACACACACACACACACACACACACAAACACAGACACACAAAAAGGGCATGCATGTTTGTGTGTGTGTATGTGTGTGTGTCCCACTGTCCTACTAGGTCAAGGTCAGCACCATGACCCCCATTCCTTCAACACTTCTGACCTTGGCATTTTTCTGTTTGGAATCCTCTTCTCCAGGGGTCCACATGGCCCCCTCCACACTGCCCTCAGGTCCTGCTCACATCAGGTCATCCTTAGACTTCTTTCCTGACACCTCCTTCAGAGACCCTGGGTCTTCCCTTTCTGACCTTTCCCTGCTCTGCTCCCTCCAGGGTTCTTGTCAACACCTGACCTCACATTCTAGATCTCTTTGCATGTCTGTCTTCCTCCTCATGACAGCATGAGCTCCGCGAGGACAGGGACTTTTGTGATCTTGGTTGCACCCCAGTGCAGACTGCACTGGAAGGAACAGGCCGCAGACTCCTGTAGATGTGAGATTTCTCAGGGCCCTCCATGCCCTGGGTGTTTTTTTTCCCCCAATTATTGAGGTTTTTTGCTGAGGACAGTGTTTCATGCCCTGCTTATGTTTTTATTTGAAGTATCACCTGATATAGTTATTATTATCATTTTTCAAAATGTGGTGGCCTCTGATGATTTATCAGGAAAACAGAACACTTAAGATTTTCCTACTTCTTACCAATTCCGGTTCAATGTGGCTTTTCTGTTTTGACCCCTGTCCCTCTCTGGTGTATTTTCCCCTATCCAGGCTCCAACAGAGCCTTCTTCCCTTTTTTTTCTTTTTTCTTTTTTTTCTGTTTTTTTTTTTTGAGACGGAGTTTCGTAATGTTGCCCGGGCTGGCGTGCGGTGGCGCTATCTCGGCTTGCTGCAACTTCTGCCTCCTGGGTTCACGTGATTCTCTTGCCTCAGCCTTTCGAGTAGCTAGGATTACAGGAGCACACCACCATACCTGGTTAATTTTTTGTATTTTTAGTAGAGACACGGCTTCACTGTGTTGGCCAGACTGATCTTGAACTCTTGATCTCGTGATCCACCCACCTCAGCCTCCCAAATTGCTGGCTTCTTTTATTTTTTGGAACCCCATCCTCTCCAGGAGACCCCATGCAGTGTCCCTGCTTCCTCCTCCTGTCCTCTCCCAGGAAGTTCTCTCCTCACCTGT
>NW_026656402.1:0-5834 GCF_009828535.3 Hylobates moloch
ATGTTGAAGCATCTCTGCATTCCAGAGACAAATCCCACTTGATCATGATGAAGGATTTTTTTAAAGTGTTGTTGAATTTGGCTATATGTAATTTTCTTTTCTTATAATGTCCATGTTTGGCTTTGGTATCAGGGTAATGCTAGCTTGATAAAAACAATATGAAAATATTCCATCCTCTTTGATTTTTTGGAACAGTTTGAAAAGGACTGGTATTAATTCTTTATTAGATGTTTGCTAAAATTTAGCAATGAAGCCATCAGGTCCTAGGTTGCTCTTTCATGGCAGACTTTCAGCTACTGCTTCAATCTCCTTACTCACTAATGATCTGTTTAGTTTTTCTATTTCTTCTTGATACAGTCTTGCTAAGTTTCAAGTGTTCGGGAATTTATCCATTTCTTCTAGGTTATCCAATTTGTTGATATACAATTGTTCATAGTAGTCCCTTAAAATCCTTTGTATTTCTGTGATATCAGTTGTAATGTCTCCCTTTGCATTTGTGATTTTATTTACTTGAAACTTTTTTATTTCTTAGCTTAGCTAAAGTTTTGTCACTTTTTTATCTTTTCAAGAAAACTGTTCATTTTATTTCTTGTATAGATTTTCTAGCCTCTATTTCATTTATTTCTGCTATGACCATTATTATTTTCTTCCTCCTGCTATCTTTGAAATTTGTTTGTTCTGTTTTTAGTTTCTTGAGGTGTAACATTAGGTTTTTAAAGATATTTCTTCTTTTTTGATGTAGTGTTTATTGCTATAAAATTTTATTATTTATTTATTTTTGAGACACAGTCTCACTTTGTCACCCAGACTGAAGTGAATGGCACGATCATGACGCATGGAAGCCTCGACTTCCCAGGATCAAGTGATTCTCCTACCTCAGGCGCCCAAGTAGCTCAGACTACAGACCTAAGCCACTACATCAAGCTAATTTATTATTATTATTACTATCATTATTATTGTAGAGACAGGGTCTCACTCTTTTGCCCCAGCTGGTCTTGGAATCCTGGGCTCAAGCAATCATCCCACCTCACTGTCCCAAAGGGCTGGGATTACAAATTTGAGCTACTATGCCTGGACAACTTTCTACTTAAAACAGCTTTTGCCGTATCATATAAGGTTTAATATGTTGTGTTTTCATTTTTATCCATCTAAAGATACTTTTTTAAATCCCCATTTAATTTTTTCATTTACCCATTGTTTGTTCAAAAGCATTTTGTTTAATTTCCAAGTATTTTTAAATCAAAATTTCGGATACTGATTTTTAGTTTTATACCATCTCAATCAGTTAATATAATTGATATAATTTTAGTTTTCTTAAATTTCCGGAAGTTTGCTTTGTGTTTTACCATGTTATCTATCTTGGAGAATGTTCTATGTGTGCTTGAGAAAAATATGTTTTCTGTAGTTTTGGATAGAATGCTCTGTATATGTATGTTAGGTCCATTTTTTATAAAGTGTTATTCAATTCAAATGTTGTATTAACTTTCTGTCTGAATTATCTGTTTATTGTTGCAAGTAAGATATTGAAGTCCCTACTACTATTGTATTGCAATCTATTTCTCCTTTATTTTCTTTAACATTTGTTTTACATATTTAATTCCTCCAATATTGGGTGCATATATATTAATAGTTATATTTTGATATGGTTTGTATCTGTGTCCCAACCAAATCTCATGTTGAATAGCAATCCCTAATGCTGGAAGAGGGGCCTGGTGGGAGGTATTGATCATGGGGGCAGCTTTCTCATGAATGGTTTAGCACCATCCCCTTGGTACTCCTTGGTACTCTACTCACAATCATGACTGAGTACTTGTGAGATCAGGTCATTTAAAAGTGTGTAGCACACTCCCTTTCTCTCTCTCTTGCTCCTGCTCCCAACATGTGAGACATCTTACTTCTCCTTTGTCTTGTGCCATTATTAGATGCTCCCTGGGGCCTCCTCAGAAGCAGAAGCTGTTATGCTTCCTGTACAGCCTGCAGAACAGTTTGCCAATTACACCTTTTTTCTCTATAAATTACCCAGTCTCAGGTATTTCTTTATAGCAATGTGAAAATGGACTAATTCCGAAAATTGGTACCAATGAGTTGGACATTGCTGTAAAGATACCTGAAAATGTGGAAATGACTTTGGAACTGGGTAATAGGTAGAAGTTGGAAGAGTTTGGAGGGCTCAGAAGAAGACAGGAAGATGAGGGCAAGTTAGAACTTTCTAGAGACTGGGTGAATGACTGTGACTAAAATGCTCATAATGATAGGGACAGTGAAGTTCAGGCTGATGAAGTCTCAGATAAAAATGACAAACATATTGGGAACTGAACCAACAGTTACTTTTTTTATGTCTTAGCAAAGAATTTGGCTGCACTGCACCCATGCCCTAGGGATTTGTGGAACTTTGAACTTGAGAATGTTGATTTAGGGTATCTGGCAGAAGAAATTTCTAAGCAGCAAAGCATTTAAGATGTGGTCTGGCTGCTTCTAACAATCTTTTCTCATGTGTATGAAAAAAGAAATGACCTAAAGTTGGAATTTACATTTAAAAGGGAAGTAGAGCATAAAAATTTGGAAAATTGGCAGCCTGACTATGTGGTAGAAAGGAAAAGCCCATTTGCAGGGGATAAATTCAGTCAAGCTTCAGAAATCAGTAAAATGAGCCAATTGTTAATAGCCAAGACAATGGGAAAAAGGCCTCAAAGGCATTTTAGAGACCTTTGTAGCAGCCTCTCACCTCACTACCCTGGAGTCCTAAAAGTACTGAATGGTTTTGTCAGCCAGGCTCAAGGCCTGCTGCCCTGCACAGCCTCTGAAGATTGTTCCCTATATCGCAGTTGCTCTAGCTGCAGCTGTGGCTCAAATGGGCCCAGGTAGACCTTGGGCCACTGCTTCAGAGAATGTAAGTCATAAGCCTTGGCACTTCCTGTGATTTTAAGCCTGTAAGTGCATAGAGTGGAAGAGTTGAGGCTTGGGAGCCTCTGTATAGATTTCAGAAGATGTATGGAAAAGCCAGGATGCTCAGCCTCTGCTGAAGGGATGGAGCCCTCATGGAGAAGCTCTACTAGGGCAATGTGGAGAAAACAAATATTGGGTTGGAGCCCCCACAGAGAGTCCCCACTTAGGTAATGCCTAGTAGAGCTGTGAGAAGAAGGCCACCATCCTCCAGACCTCAGAATGGTAGATTCACAAGCAGCTTGCACCCTGCACTTGTAAAAACTTCAGAGAGTCAGTGCCATCCCATAAGAGTCGCTACAGGGGCTAAATCCTGCAAAGCCACAAGGGCAGAGCTGCCCAAGACCTTGGCAGCCTACCCTTCACACTACAGTGCCCTAGATGTGGGACATAAAGTCAAAGCTTTAAGATTTAATGACTGCCCTGCTGGGTTTCAAACTTGCATGGGGCCTGCACTCCCTTTCTTCTGGCCAATTTCTTCCTTTTTGAATAAGAGTATTTACACAAATACCTCTATCCCCATTGTATCTTGGGTGAAACTACTTTGTTTTTTATTCTACAGGCTCAAAGGAAGAAAAGACTAGCTTTGTCTCAGATGACACTCAGGACTTTGGCATTTTGAGTTAATGCTGTAATAAGTTAAGAGTTTGGGGAACTGGGCCAGGTGTGGTGGCTTACGTCTGTAATCCCAGCCCTTTGGGAGGCTGAGGCAGGTGGATCACCTGAGGTTGGTAGTTCAAGACCAGCCTGACTGACATGGAGAAACCTCATCTCTACTAAAAAATACAAAATTAGTCAGGCATGGTTGCACATGCCTGTAATCCCAGCTACTCGGGAGGCTGAGGCAGGAGAATTGCTTGAACCCAGGAGGCAGAGGTTGTGGTGAGCCGAGTTTGCGCCATTGCACTCCAGCCTAGGCAACAAGAGTGAAACTTCATCTCAAACAAAAGAAAAAAAAAAGAGTTTGGGGAACTGTTTGGGAGGCATGATTGCATTTCGCAATGTAAGAAGGACATGAGATTTTGGAGGCTAGGAGTAGAATAATACGCCTTGGATCTGTGTCCCCGCCAAATCTGTCAAATTATAATCTCTGATTTTGGAGGTGAGGCCTGGTGGGAGGTGATTGGATTATGGGGTCAGTTTTCCCATGACTGGTTTAGCACCACCCCCTTGGTACTGTTCTTATAATCATGAGTGACTTCTCATGAAATCTGGCTGTTTAAAAGTGCATAGGACTGTCTCCCCTTTTCGTCTTATTCTCCTGCTTCCACCATGTGGGATGTCTCACTCCCCCTTTGCCTTTTGCCATGATTGGAAGCTTCCCGAGCCTTCCCCAGAAGCAGAAGCCACTATGCTTCCTGTATAGTCTTCAGAACGAAGAGCCTATTAAACCTATTTTCTCTATAAATCACCCAGTCTCAGGTATTTCTTCATAGAAGTGTGAAAATCGACTAATACACAGTCTCTTGAAGAGTTTACTCCTTTATTATTATATAATGCCCTTCTTTGTATTTTTTAAAATAATTTTTGACTTAAAGTTTTTTTTTTGATATCAGCGTAGTTACCTCTCCTCTCTTGATTTCAATATAAGTGGAATATCTTTTTCCGTTCTTTTGAATTATCGATTATACATGAATTTAATTCATGTATATTCAAGTTAATTAATGATAGATAAGAACTTACTGCTGCCATTTTGTTGTTTTCTGGTTGTTTTGTAGATATTTTTTCTTCCTATTTTTATTATTTATGATTTGATGGTTTTCTGCACTGCTCTTCTTTGAATCATTTCTGCATTTGTTTGGTACGTTCCTACTAAAGAGATTTGCTTTGTGGTTATTATGAAGTTTACATAGAGTATCTTATAATGACAACAGCTAATTTCATGCTGATAACAATTTAACTTTGATTACAAACAACACATCTACATTTTTATTTACACACATTTTATGTTTTGATGTCAGAATCTATGTCATTTTATATTTGTTAACAATTATTTTGGCTTAAGATATTATTAATAGATTTTTTAATCCTCTTACTAGGAATATATTATTGTTACAGTCCTGGAATATTATGAATAAGGCTCTGCTTTACTTATGCCACTGAGATTTGTTCTGTCATGACTTTTCTGTTATTATCAGGATTTTCGTTTCAGTTTAAAGAATTTCCTTTAGTAATTCTTGTAAGGCAGGTATAGAGGTAATAAACTCCCTTAGTTTTATTTTTGTCTGGGAAAGTTTTTGTTCTGAAAGACAGCTTTGCTCAATAAAACATTCTTTGTCGTATTTTTTTCCTTATTTAATTACTTTTAATACATAATCCCACTCTCTCCTGGTATATAAATTTCTTCTGAAAAATCCATTGATAATCATACTGAAAAATTTTGTATGATACATATTTCTTATCTCTTGCTGCTCTCATAAGTTTTTTTTTTTTTCTTTTTTGAGACAGGGTCTCACCCTGTCTCCCAGTCTGGAGTGTGGTGTTGCAATCATGGGTCATTGCAACCTCAACTGCCCAGGTTCAATTGATCCTCCCACCTCAGCCTAACCCCAGTAGCTGGGACTACACGTACATACCACTGTGCTTAGCCATTTTTTAATTTTTGTAGAGATGAAGTCTCACTTTGTTGTCTAGATTGGTGTCAAACTCTTGACCTCAAGAAATCCTGTCACTCTGGCCTCCCAAAGTGCTGGAATAACAGGCATGAGCCATCACAACCAGACATGTCTTTGGCTTTTGATAGTTTTAGTATTACATGTTTTGGTGAATTGCTCTTTGGGTTGAATTTGATTGGAGATCTCTGTGCTTCCTGTACCTGGATATTAGAATATTTCCCCACATTAGGAAAGTTTTCAGCCATTATTTTTTAAAATATGCTTTTTGCTCTTTTT
>NW_026656403.1:0-5832 GCF_009828535.3 Hylobates moloch
ATCATTGATTTTAAGCAATTTGATTATGCCATGCTGTTATATGTAAAATGTCTATTTAGAAACAGAATGCTTGTTCCCTGGTGCTGCAAAGAAATAGCAATTGAACGTAAATTTAATTTTCTTAGCAAGGCAATTTTTACTTAGCAAGGCAAAATTCTCAACAAATTTGAAAAAATTTCAGCCATTAGTTCTTTAAATAATTTTATGATCCCTTCTATATTTCTGGGACCCTAATAACATGTATATTAGGCCCCATGAAGTTGTCTCACAGCTCACTGATGCTCTGTTTATTTTTTTCAGCCTTTCTTCACTTTTTCAGTGTTTCACTTTTGATAGTTTCTATTACTAGGTCTTCAAGTTCACTAATATTTTTTACTGCAACATATAATTTTCTGTTAATTTCCTCAGTATATTTTTCATCTCAGATAATTAATTTTTCATCTCTAGAAGTTCAATTTGGGTCTTTAAAAAATATATTACATGTTTCTCCTTTAACATGCTCACTCTTCGGCCAGGCATGGTGGCTCACAACTGTAATCCCAGAACTTTGGGAGGCTGAGGTGGGCGGATCACCTGACATTAGGGGTTTGAGACCAGCCCGGCTAATATGGTGAAACACTGTCTCTACTAAAAATAGAAAAATTAGCTGGGCATGGTGGCGGGCACCTGTTAATCCCAGCTACTCGGGAGGCTGAGATGGGAGGATCACTTGAATTCCGGAGGTGGAGGTTGCAGTAAGCCGAGATCATGCCATTGCACTCCAGCCTGGGCGATAGAGTAAGACTCCATCTCAAAAAAAAAAAAGAAAAAGCTCACTACTCTTCTACTTTTTTTTTTTCTTTCTTTCTTTTTTTTTTTTGAGACGGAGTCTCACTCTGTCACCCAGGCTGGAGGGCTGGAGTGTGGTGGCGTGATCTCAGTTCACTGCAAGCTCCGCCTGCAGGGTTCACACCATCCTCCTGCCTCAGCCTCCCGAGTAGCTGGGACTATAGGCCCCGCCACCATGCCTGGCTAATTTTTTTTTGTATTTTTAGTAGAGACGGAGTTTCACCATGTTAGCCAGGATGGTCTCGATCTCCTGACCTCGTGATCCACCCACCTCAGCCTTCCAAAGTGCTAGGATTACAGGCGTAAGCCACCGCGCCCAGCCTACTTTTTTCAACATATAAAATATGTTTATAATAGCTATTTAAATATTTTTTAAGGTGTCATTTCTTGGTCTGTTTATATTGATTGGTTTTTCTTCTCAGTATTGGTTGCATTTTCCTGCTATTGTGCATGCCTGGTAACTTTTTTTTTTTTTGAGACAGAATTTTGCTCTTGTTGCCCAGGCTGGAGTGCAGTGGCACGATCTCAGCTCACTGCAACCTCCACCTCCCAAATTCAACCGATTATCCTGCCTTAGCCTCCCAAGTAGCTGGGATTACAGGCACCTGCCACTACAGCCGGCTAATTTTTCGTATTTTTAGTAGAGATGGGGTTTCATCATGTTGGCCAGGCTGGTCTCAAACTCCTGACCTCAGGTGATCCACCTGCCTAGGCCTCCCAAAGTGCTGGGATTACAGGGATGAGCCACTGTGCCCGGCCATTTTTTTGTTTTTTGAGACAGGGTTTCATTCTGTTGCCCAGGCTGGTCTTGAATTCCTGGCTCAAGCAATCCTCCCATCTCAGCCTCCTGAGTAGCTGAGATTATAGGTATACACTACCACACCCAGCTGGCTGATAATTTTTATTTAATTGTTATATTTTAAAGGTGTCAAGGGCTTTCAATAGCTCACAACAAGAGAGCTGCTCTGCTACATATATAAAACCCCAACCCAGACCTGATAATTTTTTAAAATATGTTTATTCATTCAAAGACTCCCACATCATTTTTCTTACTTTTTTTGCCCTCTAGTTACATTGGCTTTGAGTTCTTTTTTTTTTTTTTTTTTTTTTTGAGACAGTCTTGCTCTGTCACCCAGGCTGGAGTGCAGTGGCATGATCTCAGCTCACTGCAACCTCTACATCCCGGGTTCAAGCGATTCTCTTGCCTCAGCCTCCCGAGTAGCTGGGATTACAGGCGCCTGCCACCACGCCCGGCTAATTTTTTGTATTTTTAGTAGAGACAGGGTTTCACCGTGTTGGCCAGGATGGTCTTGATCTCATGACCTCATGATCTGTCCGCCTCGGCCGCCTAAAGTGCTGGGATTACAGGCGTGAGCCACCGCGCCCAGCCCCAGACCTGATAATTTTTTACTGGACACCAGACATTATGAATTTTACCATGTTGGGTTCTGGCTTTTATTTATTTTTATTCCTTTAAATTATTTTGAGCTTGTTTTCGGACACCATTAAGTTACTTTAAAACAATTTATTCATTTGAGCCTTGTTTTCAAGCATTGTAGATGGGACCAGAGTAGTCTTTAGGACTAATTTTGCCTTACTACCGAAGCAATACCTCCTCCAAGTACTTTTCCTGATGCCCCATGTTATTACAAGGTTTCTCTACTCTGACTCTTGGAAATAATAATTATGCCAGCTCTGCATCACCCCCAATAATTTTTATCAGTTTTTTTTTCAGGGATCTTTTTCCTCTGCCTTGGATAAGATCCTCACACACATGTGCTGATCAGTACACTGCTAGAGACTCCGTGCAGGTCTTTGGAGTTCTTCCTTTGTTCAGCTCTCTACTTTCCATGCAGCTCTTCCTTCTTTGGTATTCTACTTTATGAATTCTAGCAATTGTGGCTTCTCTGAATCCTTAGCTCCATCTCCTCAACTTAGGGAGCTCCATTAGGATTCCCCCTTGCCCAGGTGTGGTGTCTCACACCTGTTATCCCAGCACTTTGGGAGGCTGAGGTGGAAGTGGGAAGATCATTTGAGCCCAGGAGTTCTAGACCAGCCTGGGCAACACTGGGAGACTCTGTCTCTACAAAAAAAAAAAAAAAAGCCAGGTATGGTGACACACACTTCTGTAATCTCAGCTACTCGGGGGGCTGAGGCAGGAGGATTGCTTGAGCTCAGGCTTAAGGCTTAAGCCTTGAGTTGAGGCTGCAGTGAACCATGATTGCACCACTGCACTCCAGCCTGGGTGACAAAGCAAAACTCTGTCTTACAAAATAAAAATAAAAAGGATTCCCCCTACCTGCACTGTGGCCTGTAAACTCTCTCTAGGGGTAAGCAGGGCCAATCATAGAACTACCTCACTTGTGGCCGGGAACGGTGGCTCACGCCTGTAGTCCCAGCACTTTAGGAGGCCGAGGCTGGTGGATCACCTGAGGTCAGGAGTTCGAGACCAGCCTGGCCAACATGGTGAAACCCCGTCTCCACTAAAAATACAAAAATTAGCTGGGTGTGATGGCAGGCACCTGTAATCCCAGCTGCTCTGGGGGCCAAGGCAGGAGAATCGCTTGAACCTGGGAGGCGGAGGTTGCAGTGAGCTGAGATCCTGCCATCGCACACTAGCCTGAGGGACAAGAGCGAGACTTCATCTCAAAAAAAAAAGGGGGGGCTGGGCGTGGTGGCTCAGGCCTGTAATCCCAGCACTTTGGGAGGCTGAGGCGGGCGGATCATGAGGTCAGGAGATCGAGACCATCCTGGCTAACACGGTGAAACCCCATCTCTACTAAAAATACAAAAAATTAGCCGGGCATTGTGGCGGGCCCCTGTAGTCCCAGCTACTCGGTAGGCTGAGGCAGGAGAATGGCGTGAATCCGGGAGGTGGAGGTTGCAGTGAGCCGAGATCGCGCCACTGCAGTCCAGCCTGGGCGACAGAGCGAGACTCTGTCTCAAAGGCCGGGCGTGGTGGCTCACGCCTGTAATCCCAGGACTTTGGGAGGCCGAGGCAGGCAGATCACAAGGTCAGGAGATCGAGACCCTCCTGGCTAACGCAGTGAAACTCTGTCTCTACTAAAAATACAAAAAATTAGGTGGGTGTGGTGGCGGGCATCTGTAGTCCCAGCTACCTGGGAGGCTGAGGCAGGAGAATGGCGTGAACCTGGGAGGCAGAGCTTGCAGTGAGCCGAGATGCGCCACTGCACTCCAGCCTGGGCAACAGATAGAGACCCTGTCTCAAAAAAAAAAAATAAAATAAAATAACTACCTCACTTGTTTCCCGTCTCTCAGGGCCCACTCTTCTGCACTGCTTGATTTCCAATATCTGAAAACCTTTCTTTCATATATTTTGTCTGTTTTTTTTTTAATTGTTTAAGGCAGAGAGTAAATATGTCCCCTATTATTCTATCATGGCTGGAAGACCATTGAAGAGCTTTAAGCAGGTAAGTGACATGGATGGATCTGCTGGTTAGACAGATCTCTACTGATAGCTGATGTCAGAGATCTGTTTGTTCTGGAAGGTGTGAAAAAGAAAAAAAATTAAATGATATGAGAGATGGAGTGGTAGTATTGGGCTGCAGGCAGAGAGATTGGCAAGGAGGCTTGTAGTTTATTTTATTTTATTTTTGTGAGATAAAAGCACTCGGCTGGGCGTGGTGGCTCACACTTTTAATCCCAGCACTTTGGGAGACCAAGGCGGGCAGATCACGGGGTCACGAGTTTGACACCAGCCTGGCGAATATGGTGAAACCCGGTCTCTACTAAAAATACAAAAATTAGCCGGGTGCGGTGGCAGATGCCTGTAATCCTAGCTACTTGGGAGGCTACGGCAGGAGAATCGTTTGAACCTGGGAGGCAGAGGTTGCAGTAAGCTGAGATTGCGCCATTGCACTCCAGCCTGGGCGACAGGGCGAGACTCTATCTCAAAAAAAAAAAAAAAACAGCACTCAAGCCTTATGATGTAGTTTATTTATTTATTTAGTTGTTGTTTGAGACGAAGTAGAGACGGGGTTTCTCCATATTGATCAGGCTGGTCTCGATCTCCCGACCTCAGGTGATCCGCCCGCCTCGGCCTCCCAAAGTACTGGGATTACAGGCATTAGCCACTGCGCCTGGCCCAGCTAATTTTTCTATTTTTAGTAGAGACAGGGTTTCGCTGTGTTGGCCAGGCTGGTGGTGAACTTCTGACCTCAGGTGATCCGCCCACCTCAGCCTCCCAAAGTGCCAGGATTACAGGTGTGAGCCATGGTGCCCGGCTTTTATGGTGTGGTTTAGATCTATGTAAGCAACATAATAGAAATCTGGCAGCAAGAAGCACAAACTCGTCCAATTCCAGAACAGATTTCAGGACTGGTGTCTGAGAAGGAGAGGGACAGGTAAGAGAAAGGCTGAGCCCAAAGTCCAATGCATAGAACAGATTATATAGATGATAACAAGCCAGGAGATCACCAAAACTGGAAAACCAGATGAGAAATAAATTTTAGACACCAATTTTGAGAAAGGAGGATGCTAATTCACAGGGTATTAGCTTGTGCACTAATACCCTATGAATGAATGAATAAATTCCTGAGTGCCTGTAGCACTTACTGTCAGCAACATGTACCTGATAATTAGATGTTCAGTATCTTATGATCATTCTTGCATTATTATTCACTTATTTATTCCTTATCTCTTCATCTGCATTCTAAGTCCACCAAAGGCATAAACTGCGATTGTGTGCTTCTCTTTCTTTCTTTCTTTTTTTTATTTTTTTGAGACAGAGTTTCGCTCTTGTTGCCCAATGCAATCTCAGCTCACAGCAACCTCTGCCTCCTGGGTTCAAGCGATTCTCTGCCTCAGTCTCCCGAGTAGCTGGGATGACAGGCATGCACCACCACGCCCAGCTAATTTTTTTGTATTTTTAGTAGAGACGGGGTTTCTCCATGTTGGTCAGGCTAGTCTTGAACTCCCGACCTCAGGTGATCTGCCCGCCTCAGCCTCCCAAAGTGCTGGGATTACAGGCGTGAGCCACCACAA
>NW_026656404.1:0-5830 GCF_009828535.3 Hylobates moloch
AGCATTAGGAGATATACCTAATGCTAAATGATGAGTTAATGGGTGCAGCACACCAAGATGGCACATGTATACATATGTAACAAACTTGCACGTTGTGCACATGTACCCTAAAACTTAAAGTATAATAATAATAAAATTAAAAAAAAGAATAAGCTAGTTAAACATCAGCTAGTCTTTAGGAAATACACTATTAGGTTCAGGGAACTGAGTATGGTTTTAATAATATTAAGTAGTAGTTTATGATATTAAAATATAGAAACAACCTAAAAGTCCACCGATATGGTATTAACTCAATAACAATAATAATTTATCAGTGATGGTGTCTGTGCATGCATGTATGTATGTATATATGTATGTGTGTGGTTATGTGTATATATATATAGAGAGAGAGAGAAAGAAAGAAATGGAAATATGGTCACATTGTAAGTTAAAAAAATACACAGCAGAATGGTGTGTGCAGTATGATTGAGCCCATTTTTCTTTTACATTGTATTAATTGTAGGTCTGATGGACACAACAAAGATGAAATTGTGATTGAAAAATTATTGTTATATTTATTTTATACATATTTGCATTTCTGTTGAAATTTTACTATTCAGAGAGATTAAAATATATATTGCTCACTCTTCACTACAGTTTTGTGAAGCAGCCACACATTACTCCAATTTAAAATTACGTAAATAAAAGTCATGTGGCTTATGTCAGAATTAACGCTAGAATCCATCGCATTGTACTTTATTTGCATGCTGAATATTTTGGAGTTAATATCAACAATAATAACCAGCACTATCTCCTGACTTGTTTTGAAATATTTCATTATGAACTTAACTTGATTTTAGTAATTTTTCCTCAGCTTTTTCCCACTTCTTAAATAAACTACAGCAAGAAAAAAAAATTGCCACAGAACAGTTAGCCTGCGAGCAAACTTAGAATTTACCTTTAGCCACATCACTTTCATTTTTATTCAATCAGAGCATCTTACAGTCTAAGTTAATTCTAAAGAGTAAATTAGAAAGCTTAAAAGAAAATTAATGTTTTTCCAGCAGCAATCTGATGAATTGGGCAAGCAATTTTCTAAGTGTTACTATAGTAGATTAAAGATAACTTTTTCTCAGAGATAATTTGTTTATTCAGGAATACAACACTTTTTAGTGCATAGATTTGGAAATGAAAGGAAGAATATGTTAAATAAACACAGTAATCTTTGTTGCGATTGAGTTTAGTTTTGCATTTTTTTTAAATGGAGATTTTGAGAGCACTGGTTGTGGAAAAGATGGACCAGAAACAATATTTATTCCTCATAATATGTACAGTTACTAAAACCCGGATAATATTAATGTATTTCTAAAACAACATGAGACAATTTTTAAAGGGTAAGAGAGGAATGTAAAGCAGCTAGCATACAAGGAGTCCAAAAGTCAACATTGCGGTGATGTACCTCATTTTTTTTTACCCCAAACATCCCAAACTGGGTTCTAAAGAATACAACAATTTAGGAACAGCAGTGTGTGCAGGCAAAAAAAAAACACCCAACAAATGCTTGTTCTTACTAGCTGAAGGACCAGGACCAGAAAAAAGAAGCTTAATAAGAGACAACTTTGAGACAATAACAATCTTACTGTAGCCAAACAACATAGAAAAGTAAGTTTCACTCCTACTTCATAAAAAAAAAAAAAAACAGAGTGGAGAACCTAGACTTGGACATTTGCCCTGCTGTAAGGAGACAACCTCCCCACCATTTCCTCCACCAGAGTGATGTCAGAGAACTAATGATAAGCTGGAACTTTGAACAATGCCATGTGGTAATGGAGCACTCCATTATGGTGTCAGTGGAATAGAAGCCTGCAACATTCATACCCGCTCCTGGAACACCAAATTTTAACAACTCTCTGCACACAGAAAAGCACCATCACAAGAAAGAAAAATCAGATGAGCAACCAGAATACCTGGGTTTAATTTCATATTGACAAAAGAGGCATTAAAGAAGGTCAGAGAGACGGTCTTGAGTCAGGAACACCCCCTCTTACCATTGTCCAGCAGAGATCCTGCAGCTGGAATAGAGAATCTGTGCAATTTGAAAAGAGAGAACACAGAGATTGGGAGACTTTACACTGATCTCAGTGCTGCCCTGTCACCGTGGATAATGAAGCCATGGTGGGCTCAGCCAGCACCCACGCATGGAGGAAACATTTGGACCAGCCCTAACAAGAGAGGAATCACTCACCCCAGTATTGAGAACTAGAGTTTCTCAGCAGGCCCTGGGCTGAAGCGCCCTGGGCTTCTAGGTGAACTTGAAAGGCAGTCTAGGACACAAAGACTGCAATTCCTAGGCAACTCGTAGTGCTAGGCTGGGTGTAGTGCCAGTGGATTAGAATGGCACATGACCTAGGGAGACATAAGCTAGCAGGGCAAAGGGAACTCTTGCACCACCCCTCCCCCAACCCCAGACAGCACAGCTCACAGCAACAAAAGTAATACCTTTTTTCTTAAGGAGAGTAGTGAAAACAGAAAGGAGGACTGTTCTTGCATCTCAGAAACCAGCTCAGCCATAGTCGGACAGGGCACTGGACAGAGTCATGAGGCTCCCATTCCAGCTGCTAGTTCCCAGATAATGTTTCTAGACACACCATGGGCCAAAAGGGAACCCAGTGCCTTGAAAGGAAGGATCCAGGTTTGGCAGGATTCTTCATCTTCTGAATAAAGAGCCCTTGGGTCCTGAATAAGCAATAACAATATGTAGGTAGTATGCCATGGGACTTGGGTGAGACTCTAAGATATGTTGGATTAAAAGTGTCAATGAGCACATGCTCAGCTGTGTTGACTATAGTGACAGACTCCTTCTGCTTGAGAAAAACAGAGTGAAAAGTAAAGGGGACTTTGTCTTGCACCTTAGGCACCAGCTAAGCCACAGTAGGGGGGCTGAGCCAAGCAAGTTCCTGGGTACCTAAGTATAGGCCTATGCTCTTGGACAGAATTACTGGACCTGACTTGGGCTAGAGGAGAGCCCACTGTCCGATAGGGTGAGTACCAGGCCTGGCAGGATTCACCACAAGCTGACTGAAGAGCCCTTGGTTTTAAGTGAGCATCAGCAGTGGCCTGGCAGAACTCCCCATGGGCTGGTGGTGGTGGTGGCCAATGGGAGAGGTTCTTCTTCCCAGAGAAAGGAGAGAGAGGTGTAGGATGAACTTTGTCTTGTGGTTTGAGGGGCCAGCTTAGGTGCAATAGAATAGAATACTTAGATTTCTAAGGTTCTTAACACAAATCTCTGGCTCTAAGAAGCATCTCTGGACCCACCCAAGGCTAGGGAAAACTTGTCACCATGAAGTGAAGGATATAAACCTGACTGGCTTCCTCACCTTCTCACTGTTGAGCCCTAGAGCCTTGAGTAAGCATACGCAGTAGCCAGGGAGTGGTTACAGTAGGCCTTAAGTAAGAATCAGTGCCATGCTGGCTTCAGGTCTGACCCAGAATAGTCCCAGTAGTGGTGGCCACAGGGGTGCTTTCATCTCCCGAACCCAAGCTCTACGTGGCTCAGCACACAGAACGAGACTCCATTAGTTTGGAGAAAGTAAGGGAAGAGAACAAGAGTCTCTGCTTATTAATACAGATAATTCTTCTGGATCTTACCCAAGACCACTAAGGTAGTGCCTCTAAGAGTATGTCAGAACCACAGCATCATTCAGTTTGAGGCCCAAGTCTCTGTGAATACCTGGAAAGACTTCCCAAGAAAGATGGGCACAAACAAGCACAGACTATGAAGACTGGAAAAGCTCTTCAATGTCTAGACACTAACAAACATCACAAATATGAAGACCATACAGCAACACATGACTTCATCAAACTAACTAGACTGGGCATCAGGGACCAATCCTGGAGATTGAGATAGATTTGAGACCACATTTGAGACAGACAATTCAAAATGGCTGCTTTGTGGACACTCAAAGAAATTCAAGATCACACAGAGAAGGAATTTAGAATTACATATGATAAATTTAACAAAGAGATTGAAATAATTAAAAAATAATCAAGGAGAAATTCTAGAGATGGAAAATGCAATTGACATAAGAATGCATCAGAGTGTCTTAATAGCAAAATTGATCAAGGAGAAGAAATAATTAGTGAGCTTGATTACAGGCTATTTGAAAACACAGACAGAAGAGACAAAGGAATAAAAAACAATGAAGTATTCATTCAAGACTGAGAAAATAGTCTGAAAACGGCAAATCTAAGAATTATTGGTCTTATAAAGGAGGTAGAAAAAGAGATAGCAGTAGAAAGTTTATTCAAAAGGATAAAATCAGAGAACTTACCTAAAGAAAGGCATCAAAATTCAAGTACAAAATGTTTATAACACACCAAGCAGATTTAACTCAACGATGACTGACTCAAGGCATTTAATAATCAAATTTGCAAAGGTCAAGGATGATGAAAGAATCTTAAAAGCAGCAAGAGAAAACAAATAGCATAAAAGGGAGCTTCAATACATCTGGCAGTAGATTTTTTGGTGGAAATTTTACAGGCCAGGAGAGAGTGGTATGACATATTTAAAGTGCTGAAGAAAAAAACTATTACCCTAGAGTAGTGTATCTGGGGAAAATATCATTTAAGCATGAAGGGGAAATATTTTTCCAGAAAAACAAAAGTGGAGGAATTTCATCAACAACATATATGTTCCACAAGAAATGCTAAAGAAAGTTATCCAATCTGAAAGGAATAGACATTAATTAAAAGTAAGAAATCATTTGAAGGTAAAAAACTCACTGCTGATAGTAAGCATACAGAAAAACACACAATAGCAGAACACCATAATTGTAGTATGCAAACTACTCAAGTAGAAAGACTAAAAAAGGAACCAATCAAAAGTTATAACTACAACAACTTTACAAGGTATAGATAGCACAGTAAGTTATAAATAGAAACAAACAGTTGTGCAGGGGAATGAAGTTAAAGAACAGAGTTTTCACTTGGCTTATTAGTTTTTTCATTGTGTAATCACTGTTAAGTTGTCATTAGTTTAAAATAATGAGTTATAAGAGTATTTGCAAGCCTCATGGTAAACTCAAATAAAAAGGTACAATGAATATACAAAAAGTTAAAAAGCATGAAGTTAAATTATATGAATAGATAAAATTACCTTCACTAAAAGATAGGAAAAAAGTAAAGAAGGAAGATAAAAATTACAAAACAATCAGAAAACAAATAATAAAATGGCAGGAGTTAAGTCCTTACTTATCAATAATAACATTGAATGTAAATGAACTAAAGTCTTCAATCAGAAGACATAGACTGGCTGAATGAATGTAAAAAACAAAACTCAATAACCTGTTGCCTACAAGAAGCACAATTTACCTATAAAGATACACATAGACTGAAAATAAATGGCTGGAAAAAGATATTTCATGAAAATGGAAACAAAATAAAAGCAGGAGTAGCTATACCTATGTCAGATAAAATAGATTTCAAGACAAAGCCTGTAAGAACACACAAAGAAGGTCACTATATAATGATAAAGGGGTCAATTCACCAAGAGGGTATAACAGTTGAAAATATATATGCAGTCAACACCGGAGCTCCCAAATATATATATCTAATATTAATATAGATAGAGAGATAGACCTCAATACAATAATACCTGGAGACTTCAAGACTCTACTGTCAGCATTGGACAGATCTTCCAGCCAGAAAATCAACAAAGAAACATTGGACATAATCTGTACTAGAACAAATAGATTTAATAGATATTTATAGAACATTGCATCCAATAGCTAAGAACTCACATTTTTTCTTTTCAGTACAAGGATAATTTTCTTTTTTTTTTTTTTTTTTTTTT
>NW_026656405.1:0-5830 GCF_009828535.3 Hylobates moloch
CGTTCCATGAGGGGGTAGGAGGCCTGGATATTCACAGATAACACAATTTTCTGGGTATTCGCATGGAGGAAAGAAGCCACCAAGGAAGCTGGCTGCCACTGCTTCCTCCTCTCCTGTTCAGAGGGGATAGCTCAAGAGCCAGAGAAGAAACAGTAACACTTTGTAGGGATCTATACATTGGAGGCTTCTTGGAGGACCCTGAGTAGCCCACTGCTGTTCCTTCCTAGTGAGGTGATTTCAGTAGAAGATTTACAAGTACTCAAGACCCTTAAGGACACTAAGACGCTGGTCTACACTAGCATAGCTCCAGGTCGTAAGTAGGAAACGACAGCTCAGTCAATAGCAAATACTCCAAGGACCTGAAATGATCTGAGACCACTTCGCTTTGAATCATTCTACTGTAGAGAAGCAGCTAACATACAGGCTCTTGATGTATTTGCCCTAGTAAGGGCAACCCTCAGCCCCCACCTCCCAGTAGTAATTTACATGAGCAGAGCCTGCTCATGCAAAGAAGGCTTAAAACAATAAAACTGTGTGTTCAACCCCAAAGACCCTAACAGTCTGCCATCCTCAGAAGAGCAGTGACTCCTAGCTGGTCAGACCCAGCACCTATGGTTATCCAGCATGACTTGCTCCAGGAGAAAAAGCAGAGGGCTGCAATGAGGAGATTATTATTCCTGCATAAGGCGAGTATCAAGTCATTCCATAGCCGCATTGGGGCTTAAAGATCGGGGTTGTAGTGGTGGGTAACAGACAGTGTTTCTGATATGTTTATCTCCACAAAGTAGAGAACCTCAGACAGAGATCACCCTATAAATAGAAGCATTACAATCTCTCACTTAAAAAAAATCTTATAAACCTAGCCATTATGCCTCAAACTCTACTGGTGGTGTTTAAGTATTGCTGTTTTCTGAGTCCTTAAAATGGGAAACAGTACATCTAGTGATTAAGAGCCAAGGCTCCAATAAGGGCTAGGCTGTTTACTAACTCTTCATCCTAGTCAAGTTGCTTAATTTTTCTAAAGTTTAGTTTCCTCATGTGTAAAAAAGGGTAAGCAATACCTTCACCAGAATTATGATTAGCAATAACATTTAGTAAGTGCTTAAAACAGTGCTCAGAACATAAGAAATGCTGGGAAAAAAAAAAAGGTAGCTGCTATTACTACCTAAAATCCAAACTGTCCTGCAGAATACATCTCCGTTAGTGAGTTTGGCAGACGCCTCTCTTTCAGAGACAATTTGGCAGAGTGTAAACATTATGGGCTTTGGATCCAAACAGACTTGGTTTTAAATCCAGCCTCTTTCACTCTCTAGGTCTGAGATCACTGTATCGTTATGAACCTCAGGTCCAGACTATTACAAAGTGGGAATAATATCTTACCTTATGGGACTGTTGGGAGAATTACGACATAAAGTTTGTGACACACCTGGTACATAGTAAGCACCCAACAAACATTAGTTGTTTTCTCAGGAAAGCAATGGACTCTAACACGACATGAGGGAATGTTGATGAAAGTAGGGCAATGGGTGTTATAAGGAAAACGTGGGACACTGGAGACAAACTTATGTCCTGTGGCCCTGATCTAGGAGGTGGATAATTTACTGAGTTAATGGAAATGATGTAAGAATCCAGTGCCATAGAAATGTTAGTACACCATAATAAAAATGGGCTCAGGGGGTCAAACAATGTACACGCCAGGACATTCAAGGTTTCTTCCATACTGACTGTACTCTTCTGAGGTGTTCTTAGCTGACCATCCCACATCTGCAGACACATAATGGGCTTTTTGACTGGCTATGAGACAGTCTAGCATGAGAACTTTACCCAGTAGGTGGGCTGCTGGGGCCCTCATGGGATAATCCCATTGGATCCTCTCTCATAGAGTTTAAAAGAAAAATTGGTTATGTCAATAATGGGTGCTGACTTGAGAAGAAACACAGCAAGTTGATGATGGTGATCATTACGTCACCACAAAGCTGTAATTCTAGAGGCAGAAGCAACAGACATCAGCTTCTGAGGAGAACATTTATTAGAATTATTAATAATCCAGATCTCTTGTCAGACTGCCAAAGCAGTCTGTTTTTGCAGTTAGCAAAATGGTGTACCACCCTCTGTGACACCTGTTTGCATGGTTATCAAAATGGTGTACCACCCTCTGTGCTTCTCCACATACCCTTATAATAAATGATTTTTAGCAGAGGTGGCCTGAGTATATCTAGGTTCCTAAGAACATAGAAGTATTTGGGTGCAAATTTCATCCCTGCCACTTACTAGTTTTCTCATATGTAAAATGGCAACTGTAAGGATTGAGTTAGTACGTGCAAAACATTTAGACTAGTGTTTGGCACATAGTAAGTGTTCAAAAATTGTTACCTATTCAAGTAACAGCTTCTGAGTCTGTTTTCTTATCTGTAAAATGGGATTATATTTACCTCCTGAAGTATTTGGGAGGATTAGATGAAGCAACACAGGTAAAATAGTACATAGCTATATATCTGGTACTTCACATATGTTGACTATCATTTTCCTTCCCTTAAAAACAAAATATTTAAATATTTTGAATTATGAAACACTCTTCTAGGCAGAATAGTAAAATAACTTTGAGCTTTGTGCATTGCAGGTGCTGAATACATAGATATTGTGAAAAGTTTCCACTTCAATGAGTGTTGCCACTGTGAACTTCTCTCTCACCCTCTACCCTCGTATACCCAGGCTCAGAAGAATTAGGATGGCTCAGGTATGGTTTTATTTGGAGATTTATATCAAAAATCTTTCTGTGGGTCCAGGCCTTCCTGGTGAGTTAAAAGGAAGCAAGATAATGTCTGGTCTCTTACCAGTGGGATGATGTCACTATCCTCACCCTAGCTAAGCAATGCTCATTCTTTATGAGGCTTACAATAAGTGTCACACATAGAAATAAAAGAAAAACTTAGCTTCAGATTCAAAATTACTTATTCTGTAAATGGGCATTCCCACCTGGAGGGGCCCAAAAAAAGAATATTAAGCTAGTAAATCTCAATAGATTATGACAATTTGAAATTTTCCTTTTCCCCATCTTTACCTAGAAAAGCATCCTCCATCACTGCTCTCTCCTTTTCATTTAACCCCAGATTGGTTCTTAGATTTTATGTCTGATTGAATCTAAACAATAGTCAAAATTCCATAGAGAAAACCCTTGTTAATTATTACTTCAACACCCAAGTCCCTTTAAGTGGCAAAATCACTATGCTATGTTTTTTTTAATGTTTTTATCTTTTCCTCACAATTATTTCATGTCATTTTGATAAATTAAAAGCTAAACATAGCAAGTTCCAGCACGATCAAGTTTGAGCAAGATTTCTAAGAAATATGTATATAGAGTTCATTTTATGAACCTTCATTTGGAATATGGAACCTAACTTTAATGACCAAGCAACGTATTAAATGAAGATTTTTTTTCTTCCCTTACAAAATTTAAGAACATAAAACAGTCCAGGTAATACATTTTACACGAATAAATGTCCCTTTAACATTCAATTTGGACTTTTCTAACTGAAGTTGGAAGGCTTTCAGCTGTCTGGTAGACAAAATGGATTAGTGGTTAATGTATAAACTAGTTATTAAGTACCACAGGCACTTTAGTCATTTATTTGTAGCAAGGCACTTTCAACAACTTTGTACCTGCTACTACAGTAAGGAAGCAGTATATCTACAAGAATATAGGCAATAACAATAGACAGATTTCATTTTGGAAATTTCAGTTGAACTATTTTACCAATAAATCTTCCTGCTTGAGAGCATTTTCCAGCGTGGAAAATGAAAAGCTTGAGTATGAATACAACTTAGTTAACTTTGTAACAAATTGATTCCATTTGTTAACTTGTGGAAAAAACGCTGTTATTTCTAAGGAAGGAAAGTCTTATTTTTCTGACAGTTCACAAGGAGGAAAAAAGAACCAATCCTCACTTTGAAACATTCTGCTAAATACCTGTTTGTCTCTGGATGAACTACCTTCAATCATTTTATTAGTAGTTTTCATCGTCTGTCTCAGCAATAAAATTAGCATATGATACACTTCGAATAGCATTATGGATGAGGATTAAGACAAGGTGTGATATAGTGGGATGAGTACTAGATTTGAAATGAGACATAGTTGTGATCAAATCCCAGCTGTTCCCAGCTGTATGAATCCATACCATCTACTTAAATTGTCAGCCTATTTCCTGTTCTCTAAAAATCAACATAACAATCACCCCACCTTGCACAAAGGATTCTTTTGATGATTAAATAAACTATAATATATCAAAGCCCAGATCAGTTCCTAACATAAATAGGTGCTCAATAAATGTGGTGGATCTGAATCTCTCTGTTGTTCACTCTCCTCTTCTGTAAAATGGGAGGTGGGGTTAAACTAAATGTTCTCTATGTCTTGGGAGAAAAAAAAAAATGCAAAGGTCCATAACACGATAATGCTGCATTTAGAATTATTTTGGGGGTAATGGTAGTGAGTTTTGGGGTAATTGCAGTGTTTCACTAGTTCAGTGCATTCCCTTCATTCTTTTCTATTACCCTTTGGGGTAATGCAATCAATGTACTCTGAAAAGATCTGTAGAAAGGGGATCTAAGGCCCAGAAAAGCGTAAAGTGTTATCCAAGTTAGAAGTTAGTATCAGAGCTAGGTCTACACCTTACATGAAATCACTGTAATTCAGAACCAGGGCTTTTTCCTCTACAATCTACACAAAAGCCAATTTAGACTTCATTTTGAAGCTGTTATCTACTAGCTTCATTTAATCTATAGCAAATTAAGCTCAGTTTTTGGTTGTTGTTTTCTTTGCATCCTAGCAATCTTAGGTTCTTACTTTATCCACAGATAGCTAGTACCCTTAAATTTTTGTTCAGATAGTCCAGATGGTCCTTTCCTGTAACTTTCTAAACTAGAAAGCAAACTCATCTCTGATCATAATTACTTGTTCTATCTCCTACTCCTGTTTCCTCTCTGCAGCAACAATTGGTAATAAATTAACCAGGCAAAATAATCCAGCCCATAAAGATTACCTAAAATGGTTCACAGGAAGGTGGAAGATTTCAGGTGTCTAAGCATATGAGTAGGGAAGTAATTTTTGTCAGCCACATTGTCTAAAGGATGAAGGTACAGCAACATTTTTCTGAGCATTTGACATTATATATTGAAGTAAATGACACAATCAAATACATAAGAAAAAATCAGGAGAAAATAAGATTGATGGGGAACTAAAACTGAAGGTAAATGAAAGGTGCTATGATGTCTGTTTTTCATGACAGTATAGTCTGACGTACTACTTTTCAATTATTAAATCAATTATCAAATTAGAAATGTAATTATACTAAAAACTAAGAGTTCACAGGTAGTGGTGCTATTGGCTTAAGAACAAATTCTAAGAAAGGAATTCTTGTTACATTTGTAAGATAATAGATGAATCTAAAAGTAAAACTTGGTGTCTATCAATGTTTTTTAAAAGACAAGTATGATAGGACTATAAACTAAAAGCATGAGCAGTTATCTTTAGATCAAAATCATGTACATTTAAGTAAGTGGTATTGACAATTTAACAATGTTTATTAAAATCAAAAGAACAGAAACTACACAATTTCTAACAATGCAAAATAAGAAAACTCTATATTCCATAGATATTTTAGTCTGCCATAATCTCTTCTATGGCTAAAATAAAAACAAACTTACCTTTTTAAGTAGAAAGGACAAAGTATCAATTATAAACAAAATAGAAGATTCCAGCATGGAAGTCACAATCATTCAGTAATCATATTTAAGTAGTAATCATATTTAAATCAAACATATTTAAATAGGATTA
>NW_026656406.1:0-5829 GCF_009828535.3 Hylobates moloch
TTGGCCTGCCAAAGTGCTGGGATCACAAGCATGAGCCACAGTGCCCGGCAAGAACACTTTCTAATTCACTCTAGGAGGCTGACATTACCTTGATACCAAAACCAGATAATGTTATCACCAAAAAAAGAAAATTACAGACCAGCATCCCTTATGAATATAGCTGCAAAAGTCTCAACAAAATACTAGCAAGTCAAATTCGACATCACACTTTTTTTTTTTTTACTTTTTTAACTTTTCAAATAAAAGTTAACATGTGCAGGATGTGTAGGTTTCTTACATAGGTAAACATGTCATGGAGGTTTGTTGTACGGATTATTTCATCACCCAAGTATTAAGCCTAGTATCCGTCAGTTATTTTTCCTGATTCTCTTTCTCCTCCCACTCTCCACCCTCCAATAGGCCCCAGTGGGTGTTGTTCCCCATATGTGTCCATGTGTTCTCATCATTTAGCTCCCACTTACAAGTGAGATAATGCAATATTTAGTTTTCTGTTCCTGCATTAGTTTGCTAAGGATAATGGCCTTTAGCTCCATCCATGACCCTGTAAAGGACATAATCTCATTCTTTTTTATGGCTGCATAGATTTCCATGGCATATATGTACCACATTTTATTTATCCAGTCTATCATTGATGGACATTTTTGTTGATTCCATGTATTTGTTATTGTGAACAGTAGTGCAATGAAAATACGTGTGCATATATCTTTATACTAGAATAATTCATATTTATTTGGGTATATACTCAGTAATGGGAGTACTGGGTCAAATAATATTTCTTTCTTTAGGTTTTTGAGGAATCACCACACTATCTTCCAAAATGTTTGAACTAATCTACACTCCTACCAACAGTGTATAAGCATTCCATTTCCTCCACAACCTCGTCAGCATTTGTTATTTTTTGACTTTTTAATAAGAGCAATTCTAACTGGTGTGACATGGTATCTCATTATGGTTATGATTTGCATTTCTCTAATGATCAATGATGTTAAGCTTTTTTTCATGTGCTTGTTGTCCACATAAATGTCTTCTTTTGAAAAGTGTCTGTTCATGTCCTTTGCCCAATATTTAATTGGGTTGTTTAGTTTTTTCTTGTAAATTTGTTTACATACCTTGTATTATAGATGCTGTATATTAGACTTTTATCAGATGCACAGTTTTCAAAATTTTTCTCCCTCTATTAGTCTGTTGTCATGCTGGTAATACAGACATACCTGAGACTGGGTAATTTATAAAGGAAAGAGGTTTAATTGACTCACAGTTCCACGTGGCTGGGGAGGCCTCACAATCATGGCAGAAGGCAAATGAAGAACAAAGTCACGTCTTACATGGTGGCAGGCAAGAGGGCTAGTGCAGGGCAATTCCCACTTGTAAAACCATCAGATCTCATGAGACTTATTCACTACTACAAGAACAGTATGGGGGAAACTGCCCCCACGATTCAATTATCTCCACCTGGCCCCACCCTTGACACGTGGAGATTATTACAATGCAAAGTGAGATTTGGGTGGGGACACAGCCAAACCATATCATTCCCTTTCTAGGTTGTCTCTAACAGCACATTTAAAGGATTATAAACCATGACCAAGTGGAATTTAACCCAGAAATGCAAGAGTGGTTCAACATAAGAACATCAATTAATCTAATACATCTGATTAATAGAACAAAGGGGAAAATGCATAATCATCTCCATCGACATGAAAAGAATTCACCAAGTCTTCATGATAAGAATTCTCAAAAAACTAGGAACAGAAGAGAATTTCCTCAACATAATAAAGTATGTTTATTTAAAAAAAAAAACAGCTAACTTCATACTCAGTGGTTAAAGACTGAAAGCTTTCCCCTAAGCTCAAAAACAAGACAAGGATATCTGCTTTCACCATTGCTATTTAACATTTTACTGGAATTTCTAGCCAAATAATTTAGACAAGAAACAGAAATAAAAGGCATCCAAATTGAAAAGGAAGAATCGAAACTATCTGTATTTGCTTATGACATAATCCTTTATATAGACAATCCTAAAAAATCCTGATATGATTAGGCTTTGTGTTCCCACCCAAATCTCATCTTGAATTGTAATCCCCGGGTGTCGAGGAAGATACCTGGTGGGAACTGATTGGATTATGGGGGCGGTTACCCCCAATGCTGTTCTCATGGTAGTGAGTGAATTCTCATGAGATCTGATGGTTTTATAAATGGTAGTTTTTCCTGTGCTCACACACTCGATCTCTCTTTCCTGCCAGCATGTGAAGAAAGTCTTTGCTTCCCTTTTGCCTTCTGCCATGATTGTTAGTTTCCTGAGGTCTCCCCAGCAATGCGGAACTATGAGTCAATTAAAACTCTTTTCTTTATAAATTACCCAGTCTCAGGTATGTCTTTACAGCAGCCTGAAATGGACTAACACAAATCCACAAGAAAACTATTACACCTAATAAATAAATTCAGCAAAGTTGCAGGGTACAAGATCAAAACATAAGATTCACTTGCATTTTCATACACCAGCAATGAAAAATCTGAAAAGGAAACTAAGAAATCAATTCATTTATAATAGTGTCTAAAATAATAAAATACTTGGGAATAAATTTAATCAATGAGGTGAAAAAACTGTACACTGAAAAATACAGAACATTGCTCAAAAAATGTCCTAAATAAATGGAAAGACATCCTGGATTCATGAATAGAGAGACTGAATATTGTTGAGATGTCAGTACTACTCAAAGCAATCTACAGATTCCATACAGTCTCTATCAAAAATCCCTATAAAAACAGCTTTTGTTCTGCAGAAGTGAAAATGCCAATCCTCAACTTCATATAAAATTTCAAGAGATACACACAGTCAAAAAATTTTTGAAAAAAAACAGTGTTGGAGGATTCATAGTTTCTAATTTCAAAACTTACTGCAAATCTACAATGATCAAAACAGTGTGATACTGCCATAAGGATAGACATATAGGCCAATGTGACATAATTGATATTTCAAAAACTGACCTATGCATCTATGCCAGTTGCTTTTGACAGGAGTGACACACTCATTCAACAAGGGAAGAATCGTCTTTTCAACAGATGATGTTAGGACAACTGGATTTCCACATTCTAAAGAATGAAGCTGGACCCCTCTACATCACACCATATACAAATGTTAACTCAAAATAAAGCAACAACTTGAATATAAGTGTTAATACCATAAAGCTCTTAAAAGAGAATATAGAAATAAATTTTATGACCTTGGATTTGGCAACGGATCCTCAGATATGACACCAAAACCATAAGTAACAAAAGAGAAAAACAGATAATGAGCTCCATCAAATTAAAAACTTTGGTGCACCAAAGTACACTATCAAGAGTGTGAAAAACAACCTACATAATGGGAACATATTTGGAAACTATAGATCTGATAAGGTTTAATATCCACAATATATAAAGAATATCTACAACTCTAAAACAAACAACACAGTAAAAAATTTGCATAGACATTTATTCAAAAAAAGATAAACAAATGGCTAATAGGCTCATGAAAATATGTGCAACATTAGTCATTAGGGAAATGAAAATCAAAACCACAATGGTATATCATCTCACACCTAAGACAGCTATATTTAAAAATTACAAATGGAAACTAACGAGTGTTGGCAAGAATGTCGAAACGTTGGAACCCTCATATATTGCTGGTGAGAAGGTAAAATGATGCAACTGCTAGGGAAAATGGTTTGGCAATTCCTCAAAAAGCTACACATAGAATTACTAATGACCCAGCAATTCCATTCCTAGGTGTATAACCCAAGAAATTATAGCAGATACGCAGATACTTGCTCTGTTCAATACTTAGATGTTCTTTGCAGTATGATTCCAAAAGAAAAAAATGAGTAAAAAATCTAAGTGTCCATCTAGGTGAACAGATAAAATATGGTATATGCATACATATTATTCAGTCATTAATAGGAATGAATTTCTGATACATGCTATGACATGGAGGAACCTAGGAAATATTGTGTTAAGTGAAATAAGCCAGACCCAAAAAAAAAGAGGACACATATTGTGTGATTCTATTTATATGAGGTACCTCCAATAGGCAAATTCATAGACCAAGAAAGTGTAATTGAGGTTACCAGGGAATGGGGAGGATAGAAAGAAGAGTTATTGTTTAATAGGTACAAAGTTTTTATTTGGGATGATGAAAAAGTTCTGCAAATGGATGATGATGGCTGTACAACATTGTGAATGCACTTAATGATAGTGAATTGTACACTGAAAAATGGCTAAAAGGGAAATTTTACTATAATTTTTAAAATTAGTAATATATTAATAAAAACTGTTGAATTATACCCTTAGGGGGCTGAATTGTATGATATATGGATTCTATCTCTATTCAGGTGTTTAAAAATTTTTCATTCTTTGCAAAATCGCTATACTGTTTTCCAGAGAGGTTGTACTAATTCACATTACCACCAACAATGTACAAGTGTTTCCTTTTCTCTGAATTATCACCGACATCTATTATTTTGTGACTTTTTAATAGTAGCCATTCTGACTGTTGTAAGATGAGGAGGGAGAGGAAAGTGGGACGAGAAATTACTTAATGGGTACAGTGTAAATTATTAGGGTGATGGTTATACTAAAAGCCCAGACATCTCCACTACACTATGCAATATATCCATGTAACAAAAAATAACCTGGTCTTGTACCTTCAAATTTATACAAATAATAAAAAAAGATAGTTTCAAGTTGTTTAGGTAACTGAAAACCCTAGACTTACCTAAATTATTTAATTAATAAATATTCATTACATACCTAGATCATTAAAAATGAGACAAAATACTGAAATAGTATTATAAATAATTGTAAGCACATATATATGGATTTGTTAATGTATGTTTTCATTTTTGCCAAATTAAGAAATTGTAATTTAAGGATGTAGTACTATATCTTTTGTGTAACAACAACAAATAAAGTTGTTATGTGTATATCTTGGAGCTTTGCTAGTCTGCTATAAAATGCCAATGTATGTCAGACAGTTCACAGTTATCCACCTCCAAGTTTATTTGTATAACAGAATTACCAATGGTAAAAGTTACAATCAACATACTGTACATATGCAAGGTAGGCAGAATATATTTGTATTAAGAAAAAGAGAATAGTTTTGTCCTAAGTCAAAAAACTGGTTGTTCCAGAATGGGAAAGAAAAAAGCATAGGATAAAACCTGAATAGATAAAAAAAGTTATAAAAAGTCATAGAAAGGGAATTTTGCAGTGGTCAAAACAAAGGTTGATACATTTATTTATAATATTTAGAAAGCACTTTAGTGTCAAATGTGCTCATACAAAACTAGAATTCACTTTTCTCTCTTAAAATGACAATATTTTCTTGAACTACTGGTCTTCTCTTGAGGTTGTAAAAGGTTTTTCTTTGCTTTCTGAGTATTCTACTTTGAAGGTAAATAGTCTACGTCTTATCAGAATAATTTCTGATGCTTTGTGTTGACTTTATCATGTCCCTGATTATTTAAGGAAAAAATTCATCTCACATTCTTTTCTTTTATTCTTTTTTTATATTTTATTTTTTATTAGAGATGGGGTCTTGCTCTTCTGCTCGGGCTGGTCTAGAACTCCTGGGCTCAAGCAATCCTCCGACCTCTGCCTCCCAAAGTGTTGGGATTATAGCAATGAGCCACTGTGCCCAGCCACATATCACATTTGAAAGCATAAAGGTTTTTTACAATCATGTTACCTCCTATATTTACTTTTAAATTTTTCATTGTCATTTGGATTAAATAAGTAACCAAGTATTGTTTTCCACTCACTCATGATTTTATTTAATATAGTGTTCAAACCTCC
>NW_026656407.1:0-5828 GCF_009828535.3 Hylobates moloch
CACACTAGACACACAGACAGGGAGGGGCACCCACAGCAAACTCCCTTCGCCTGGGAGCAGGTGTGGTCCTTGAGTCCTATGTCGCCTGTTTCTTCCTCCGCCTTGGCCTACAGGCCCGATGTGACCTGACCTCTGCCTGCCTCTCCGACTCCATCTCCCCTCCGGCTTCTGTTCTTTCTAACAATTATGTTACAGCCTCAGTGAATGTGACAAGGACCCTGAATCACGGTGGCTTTACTGAGACAGAGGTTCATTCCTTTCACATGAAAGTCCAAGCCAGTCGGGTGATTCTTCTCTGTGCATTTTTCAGGGTCTTAGGCTACTTCCGTCTTGCTGCTCTGACTTCCTTAGGGTGTAGCTTCCCCCACAGTGTCCATCCTATCTACTGCCAGCCAGCAGGGAGGGGAGAAGAGAACAAGAGGACACAAATCTTCCTTCCTCTAAAGGCAGTTGCTGTGCCCTGGCCTCATGTGCAGTGGCCACTGCTTGCTGCAAGGGGCGCTGGGAAGTTTTCATCCCAGATGCCAGTGCCCACCTGGGTGACTCCTGAGGTCGAAGGGAGAGAGGACCTGAAAGAGACTCAGTGGCTCTTCCCACCGTCATGCACGTTGCTGCAGTCTAGGGCGACCCACTGCCTCAGCTTGCTCAGGACTGACGGGGGTCGTGGGGCACAGACCTCTCAGTTTTATAACAGGGGCAGTTCCAGGCAAATCATCCCAGCTTGGCTGAGACTCAGAAGTTTCTTGGGACGTGGGATTTGTAGTGTTAAAACCGGGAAAATTCTGGGCAAACCTGGACAAGTTGATGCCTGCCGTGGGCAGCCTTTGCATCTACGGTTACCCCTGTCCGGGATTCCCTTTCTGCAGCTCTGTGCAGTGCTCAGTCCTCTTCTGTTGAGGAAAGGCTGCTCTCTGGGTGTCCCCGGATGCCTGGTCTGCTGTACTCAGCACTACATGCTCCGTGAAAATCCCTCCATGCTCTTCATAGAATGAGATCTGTTCTTTCCACCCTTCCCTGCCCACGTCAATTTCAAAGTCTCTGAGGATTATTAATTTTGATTCTCTTCAGCACTGACAGATACATCTCTTTCCCTAAATCTGTGGCTGGGTTCACGCATAGTCAGATAAATCTGATATTAACAGTAACCTGAACGAAAAACGTGTATTAAATCCCAAGATTATGATGTAGGAAGCAAGGATTCTGAAGAGATGTGTAAGCCTAATAAAGGGCAAAGCGTGTGGATTAAAAGGAAATGTGGGGTGGAGAAACATTTCATGAAATAGAACCCCACCTCTTGGGTGAGTTCATTGGTACAACCTTTCTGGAGGGCAATTTGGCAACTGGTCAATGAAAGTGCATAACTTTTCACCCCATATTTTATTTATAGGCATTTATCCCTAGGAAATGGTCAGAAAAATATGCAAAGATGCATCTCAAGGATATTTATAAGAAAGAAGTAGGAAGCATAAATGCCCGCTGGTGGTCCCACACCCTGGCGCCAGTGCTCCCCTCTCCTAGTGGGTGGGCACACGCTACATTTTCCCAGGCTTCTTTGCGGTGAGTTGTGGCCATGTGACCAGGTTCTGGCCAATGGGAGGCAATGAAAGTGTTGGGTGGTATTTTTGGAGACCCCCTTTTATAGCTTCTTGATATGGTTTGGGTGTTGGTCCCCTCCAAATCTCATGTTGAAATGTGATCCCTGATGTTGGAGGTGGGGCCTCCTGGGAGGTGTTTTGGTGATGTGGGCAGATCCCTCTCACAATGGCTTGGTGCCGTCCCAATGGCAATGACGTTTCTTGCTCTGAGTTTATGGGAGATCTGGTGGTTTAAAGGGCCTGGCACATCCTCCTCCCTCTCTTGCTCTTTCTCTCACCATGTGATGTACCTTCTTCCCTTTCGTCTTCTGTCATGATTGGAAGCTTCCTGAGTCCTCCCCAGGAGCAGATGCTGGTGCCATGATTGTACAGCCTGCAGAACTGTGAGCCAATTAAACCTCTCTTCTCTAAATAACCCAGCCTCAGGAATTCCTTTATAGCAATGCAGATGGATGGACACATATCTTTAGTGTCATTTCTTAGTTGTTCCATCCTTTGACCTGCTTTCTGGAGTAAGCATATGATGGTTGGAGCTATTCTTGTCACCTTGAACCTTGAGGATTAGGCTTCTACCCTGCAGATAGCAGAATGTCCTCTGGAAGGAAATGAAAGTCCCTAACGCCACCCTAGACTGACAACCTCCAGTTTTGTTTTTTCTTTTTTTGTTTTTTTTGAGACAGAGTCTTGCTCTGTTGCCCAGGGGGGAGTGCAGTGGTGTGATCTCAGCTCATTGCAACCTCCACCTCCTGGGTTCAAGTGATTCTCATGCCTCAGCCCCCCGAGTAGATGGGATTACAGGTGTGTGCCACCCTGTTCCACTAATTATTTTTAGTAGAGACAGGGTTTCACCATGTTGACCAGGCTGGTCTCGAACTCATGACCTTAAGTGATCCACTCGCCTCAACCTCTCAAAGTGCTGGGGTTACAGGCATGAGCTGCTGCACCTGGCCCAGTCTTGGTTTTTATGAGATAATCCTCTGTCTTGGCTGAAGTTACATCACTGATAGGTGATATAACCATAACTGGATAAAAAGTAGGAAATTCATGTAATACTTATATCTACTTATGCCCATACCCAAAATGGTAGTGATCTGTTGTTATCTATGTGTAAATATGGACATAAAATATTGCTTAGTGTAAACAAAGCTTTTTTTTTTTTTTTTTTTAAGACAGTCTCACTCTGTTGCCCAGACTGGATTGCAATGGTGTGATCTTGGCTCACTGCAACCTCCACCTCCTGGGTTCAAACAATTCTCCTGCCTCAGCCTCCCAAGTAGCTGAGATTACAGGTGCATGCACCACACCCAGCTAATTTTTGTATTTTTAGTTGAGATGGGGTTTTGCCATGTTGGCCAAGCTGGTCTCAAACTTCCAACCTTCAGTTATCCACCCATGTCGGACTCCCAAAATGCTGGGATTACAGGCATGAGCCGCTGCGCCTCGCCTATAAAGCTTTATTCTATTTTAATGAAGCAAAAATGCGTAAGTGTGTAAATGTGATAATATGTGTGTATGTCTAACAGGAGCACTACATAGCAAAATGCGAATGCTGCTTATCTTTGGTGTTGGAATCACGTGTGATTTAAAAGCTTGTTTTCTTCTATTTTTAAAAACCTTTGAAATAAGTTATGACTTTGATTATTAGAAAAAAAACTATACTAGTTGAGAGGAAAGAAAACCCCACGTCTTGTTGAAACTGACTGGAGCTGGGAGAAATGAGAAATTCCTTTGCAGGTGTCACTTCCATGCCAGAAAAGTGGCCTTGCAGGACCGTCCCACAAGCCAGATGTGCCTCTTCCCCCGGTCCCTGTACCTGGTGTGAGGTCGCACAGAGTGTGAGCGTCCTTCACAGAGTCTGACCTGCCAAGGTCGGGGTGAAGTGGGGGTCTAGAGACATTCAGAACCCGGGGGAGCCGAACAGCTGTGACTGTACGTTTGCAGGATGACCTCTCCCCTCAAAGAGCAAGAAATAACTCTAGTGCAATTTCTAAACATTTACAAGAGAGGATTTTTAAACTTTTCACTTCTTTATTCCAACTAGCATATTTGAAAGCATAAAATGCACAAAGAAGACCTGCTATTTACAATCACTTTCTCCAAGCCAGCATTATATTAAAAAACAGCAGATAAAGCTCATGGCTTTGATGAAAGGGGCACTTTTTTCATTGGAAACAATTAACATTGCTCCCCATTCTGGGAATAATTTAAAGAAAATAATTTGGAAGGACATTTGGTTTGGTATGAAGCAAACAAATAATTTCAGATCACAAATGTAATAATTTGATCTTGCTTTAAAACCAAACATTTCAGAACAATCTAGCATCACATTCTCTTCTGAGTCTATGAAACTCTGAATTCGGGGTGAGTCTGAATTCCCAAGACAGGACTGAGGCTAGAAAATATTTGATGGTAGAAACCTGGTACTGTGTGGTTATCACGTGGGTTAAAGACGTAGGCTTGGTTCACCCGCTGAACCTGCTTACATATGAGGCTCACCTGAGAAGGTGATATGGACAAGCCCATCCTGTGGGTCTGAGGGCTCTTCACCAGGAGTAGAGCAAGGAGGATGGCCCCAGTGTCCCCGTCTCTGAACACGTTTAGGGGGAGGGCTGTAGAGCCTGGACAGATCACCACTGGCTCCATGGGGAAATTTCAGCAGCACTCATTGCCTGTGTCCTGTGCCAGGCACTGCGCTCAGGGCAGGGATTTGGGATTCACCAGGGCACAAGGCAACGTGCCTCTGTCCTCACGGAGCCTAAGTGCTGGTGGAGACGGACAGTACAGATGTCAACTGCAAATGACGAGGCACTTGCAGGTAGGCGTCAGCTCCAAGAAGGAAATGAAGGGTGCATGTCGCTGACTGAGACCCTGGTGGGGGCAACTTAAATAGGGCCGTGGAGGAGGGCCTCTCTGAGGAGGTGACATTTGAGCTGAGGCCTCACCATTCAGAAGGAAAAAGCTGTAAAGGGTCTGGGATAAATTCAACCTGCAGACTTCTAAAATGATGTAAGGTGTTACAGCTCTTTCAGAATTTGTCTAGCACGTTTTCTGGTTGTCACTCCCAGGTAGGCTGGGGAAGAGGCATCTGTGCCCAGCTCGTGGCCTATTATTTGCACTTGGTGGGGGGGTTCCCATCTCCCACAACCATCCCCCTGGGGCCTGCTCCCAGGTGGGGTCAGATTTTCACCAGAAAGCCCTCCACGCAAAAAAAAAAAAAAAAAAAAAAAATTAATTTGAACTAGTTGCCAACATTTGCATTTTAATTCTAAAAATCTGTATTTTTGACTTTGTTGGAAAGTCAGACTATCTGGCCAGGCCGGGCTGGGATCTGGTGGATTCTGGGATTTCTGTTTCTGGTTAGGGAGGGTATTTGGGGTTTGCCCCTCCAGCATCTGTCCCAGTGTGGAGTGGGGGTGGAGGCCCAGGCTCAGTGCGGGGAACTGCAGTGGCCGAGGGCCTCGGCTGTCTCCAGACGGCCGGATGGACCCTGCCACTTCCTGCTTGGGGTGGGCTGGGGTTCTTTGCTGCCTCTCCTCCCAGCCCACAGCCTCTTGAACTCCACTGAGACCACCCCCATGTGAGGCTGGGAAGGGAAACCTGCCTTTGTAAGTGAAATCAGGTGAAATCAGGCTGTGACAGTGTCAGAAACTAAAAGACCCTGTCATAAGCGTGGCCAGGAAGACTGTCACCATTGTGGCATGCAAATGAGAGAGATGTGTGGGACAATGTCTACCAAGAGATGAGCTAGGTGAGGGCAGGTCATCGTGAAGGAGAGAGGAGGAGTCCTCCCCACAGCAGCAGTTCCAACCTGCAGAGAAATAGCCTCTGGGGAGGGACTCGTTCCAAGGAGGCCCTGTGCTGTGCTGTGTGGAGTGGGTTGTTTGAGTCCTGAATGGCGGGAACTTGGAGCAGTCAGTGTCCCTGTGGGAGCAGGGGTGCTCTCAGCCAGGTGATTGGGGTCCTTGGATGGTGAGCCCCTCTGTGTGTGCGAGGGGGGTGGCCCTCTACTCTGTCCCTTCTGAAGGCAGTCGTAAGGGAGGGAGGCCAAAGAGCTCAGCGTCAGATGAGCCTGGGTGCAGGTCCCACTTCCTGCCAGGCCAGTGCCTCTGAGCCTCAGTTTCCTCATCTGTATAGTGGGGTTGATCCCAACCATGTCTACTGCCTGCCTGCCATGTGCCAGGCCCTCCTTACACATCTTTGATTGCTTGAGGGCAGGGACTTTATTATCCTCCT
>NW_026656408.1:0-5828 GCF_009828535.3 Hylobates moloch
TTAAGCATTCTCTTCAGAAAAAAATTTATGTAAACTTCAACTTCTAAACTGTTACCCTTCACTATGCAGATTTTAAAGAATTCATATTCTATGGGGCATTCAAGGGGATTTCAAGAAAGCTAACACTAATTTTTTTCTGGTCTACCACCTAAATCTGTAATTGCCTTCACAGTAGTGATCCCTAATCCACATTTTCCTGCATATAAAGACTTATCTGAATTATCAGCTAAAGTCTCAACAGCCTAAGAAAGAAAAGTGTGGGAAGAGAAACTCTGCCACTATCACTAGCTAAGGAGCAGACAGATTGAGAAAGAGACACTTGGCCTCCAGATTTCATAGAGTAGTGATGGGGAACAGACATTCACGATTAGTGTGAATTACCCTCTTGTAGAATCCTTCAGTACTACTACTTGTGACAATGGCTCAGTCTAATTGTAAATTAGATAATCATAGACTTTGGGGCTGGAATAAATGATTAGGCCAGACAAAGACATCACTTATAATAGTATATCTCCTTCAGTTTAAACATCTTACTGTTTCTTATTTACAAGTAGTGTCTTTTTCTTTTTTTTTTTTTCCGTAGGCCTACTGAAGTAATTCCCTAGAATCTGACCTCTCGCATTTCAAGTTCTCCATTTGTATTTAAACATCCATCTTCCTGGTTTCCTTCCCTTTATCCCCAGCCATAGGCTTCTGAATCTGTTCTCCCCAATACTGAGTGAGAGCTATTTCACTGCTTAAACAGGGTGCTGTCTTTTACTGAAGAGAAGAGTCCTTTGAGAAGGTTTTAATATTCCTTCTGCCACTAGACTAGGGGCTTCTTGCATATAGACATGGTGTTTATTTGCTTTGCTCAACACCTTGCAAAGTATCTAACATGTGACCAATATACATTTCTTAGTTCACCTAATATTTTTGAACATGCATCATGTGACAGCCATGACATTTAAAGCTCTCTGGAATTAAATGGTACTAAGACAAAGTCCCTAATCTTATAAACCATAAATTAAGTTGAAAAATAAATGACAATTTTAAACAAATATAAATGCAAGTTTAACATAAAACAGTACTACTTAATGTAGATTAATTGGATGGCATTGTATACAAGATACTATAGCAGTGTGAGGGACCTAGAACTGCACCTATGAGGAGGTCCCATTTGAGCTGAGACCTCAATACAAAAGAAAACCTGACCATATACAGACCTAGAGGAGGACTGTTCCAAAGGGAAAATCAGCATGACTGGTGTTTGGTAAGAAAACAGGAGAGGGACAATAGATAATGTCAAAGAAGCAGGTAGTAATCAAGTGTCACAGGGCCTTATAGACCACCATGGAATTTTTGTTTTGTTTTGTTTTTACTATAAATGTAGTAAAGCCATTAGGACATTTTGAAAATCACAATAGAAAATAGTGTGGTGATATATTCTTTTTTTTTTTTTTTTTTTTGCTTATTTTGTTAGGATGTGTTTTTTTTTTTTTTTTATTATACTTTAGGGTTTTAGGGTACATGTGCACAATGTGCAGGTTTGTTACATATGTATCCATGTGCCATGTTGATTTCCTGCACCCATTAACTCGTCATTTAGCATTAGGTGTATCTCCTAATGCTGTCCCTCCCCCCTCCCCCCACCCCACAACAGTCCCCGGAGTGTGATGTTCCCCTTCCTGTGTCCATGAGTTCTCATTGTTCAATTCCCACCTACGAGTGAGAACATGCGGTGTTTGGTTTTTTGTCCTTGCGATAGTTTACTGAGAATGATGTTTTCCAGTTTCATCCATGTCCCTACAAAGGACACGAACTCATCATTTTTTATGGCTGCATAGTATTCCATGGTGTATATGTGCCACATTTTCTTAATCCAGTCTATCGTTGTTGGACATTTGGGTTGGTTCCAACTCTTTGCTATTGTGAATAGTGCCGCAATAAACATACGTGTGCATGTGTCTTTATAGCAGCATGATTTATAGTCCTTTGGGTATATACCCAGTAATGGGATGGCTGGGTCAAATGGTATTTCTAGTTCGAGATCCCTGAGGAATCGCCACACTGACTTCCACAATGGTTGAACTAGTTTACAGTCCCACCAACAGTGTAAAAGTGTTCCTATTTCTCCACATCCTCTCCAGCACCTGTTGTTTCCTGATTTTTTAATGATGGCCATTCTAACTGGTGTGAGATGGTATCTCACTGTGGTTTTGATTTGCATTTCTCTGATGGCCAGTGATGATGAGCATTTCTTCATGTGTTTTTTGGCTGCATAAATGTCTTCTTTTGAGAAGTGTCTGTTCATGTCCTCTGCCCACTTTTTGATGGGGTTGTTTGTTTTTTTCTTGTAAATTTGTTTGAGTTCATTGTAGATTCTGGATATTAGCCCTTTGTCAGATGAGTAGGTTGCAAAAATTTTCTCCCATTCTGTAGGTTGCCTGTTCACTCTGATGATAGTTTCTTTTGCTGTGCAGAAGCTCTTTAGTTTAATGAGATCCCATTTGTCGATTTTTGCTTTTGTTGCCATTGCTTTTGGTGTTTTAGACATGAAGTCCTTGCCCACGCCTATGTCCTGAATGGTATTGCCTAGGTTTTCTTGTAGGATTTTAATGGTTTTAGGTCTAACATATAAGTCTTTAATCCATCTTGAATTAATTTTTGTATAAGGTGTAAGGAAGGGATCCAGTTTCAGCTTTCTACATATGGCTAGCCAGTTTTCCCAGCACCATTTATTAAATAGGGAATCCTTTCCCCATTTCTTGTTTTTGTCAGGTTTGTCAAAGATCAGATAGTTGTAGCTATGCGGCATCATTTCTGAGGGCTCTGTTCTGTTCCATTGATCTATGTCTCTGTTGTGGTACCAGTACCATGCTGTTTTGGTTACTGTAGCCTTGTAGTATAGTTTAAAGTCAGGTAGCGTGATGCCTCCAGCTTTGTTCTTTTGGCTTAGGATTGACTTGGCGATGCGGGCTCTTTTTTGGTTCCATATGAACTTTAAAGTAGTTTTTTCCAATTCTGTGAAGAAAGTCATTGGTAGCTTGATGGGGATGGCATTGAATCTATAAATTACCTTGGGCAGTATGGCCATTTTCACGATATTGATTCTTCCAACCCATGAGCATGGAATGTTCTTCCATTTGTTTGTATCCTCTTTGATTTCATTGAGCAGTGGTTTGTAGTTCTCCTTGAAGAGGTCCTTCACATCCCTTGTAAGTTGGATTCCTAGGTATTTTATTCTCTTTGAAGCAATTGTGAATGGGAGTTCACTCATGATTTGGCTCTCTGTTTGTCTGTTATTGGTGTACAAGAATGCTTGTGATTTTTGTACATTAATTTTGTATCCTGAGACTTTGCTGAAGTTGCTAATCAGCTTAAGGAGATTTTGGGCTGAGACAATGGGGTTTTCTAGATATACAATCATGTCATCTGCAAACAGGGACAATTTGACTTCCTCCTTTCCTAGTTGAATACCCTTTATTTCCTTCTCCTGCCTGATTGCTCTGGCCAGAACTTCCAGCACTATGTTGAATAGGAGCGGTGAGAGAGGGCATCCCTGTCTTGTGCCAGTTTTCAGAGGGAATGCTTCCAGTTTTTGCCCATTCAGTATGATATTGGCTGTGGGTTTGTCATAGATAGCTCTTATTATCTTGAGATACGTCCCATCAATACCTAATTTATTGAGAGTTTTTAGCATGAAGGGTTGTTGAATTTTGTCAAAGGCCTTTTCTGCATCTATTGAGATAATCATGTGGTTTTTGTCTTTGGTTCTGTTTATATGCTGGATTACATTTATTGATTTGCGTATGTTGAACCAGCCTTGCATCCCAGGGATGAAGCCCACTTGATCATGGTGGATAAGCTTTTTGATGTGCTGCTGGATTCGGTTTGCCAGTATTTTATTGAGGATTTTTGCATCAATGTTCATCAAGGATATTGGTCTGAAATTCTCTTTTTTGGTTATGTCTCTGCCAGGTTTTGGTATCAGGACGATGCTGGCTTCATAAAATGTGTTAGGGAGGATTCCCTCTTTTTCTATCGATTGGAATAGTTTCAGAAGGAATGGTACCAGTTCCTCCTTGTACCTCTGGTAGAATTCAGCTGTGAATCCGTCAGGTCCTGGACTCTTTTTGGTTGGTAAGCTATTGATTATTGCCACAATTTCAGAACCTGTTATTGGTCTATTCAGAGATTCAACTTCTTCCTGGTTTAGTCTTGGGAGGGTGTATTTGTCAAGGAATTTATCCATTTCTTCTAGATTTTCTAGTTTATTTGCATAGAGGTGTTTGTAGTATTCTCTGATGGTAGATTGTATTTCTGTGGGATCAGTGGTGATATCCCCTTTTTCGTTTTTTATTGCATCTATTTGATTCTTCTCTCTTTTCTTCTTTATTAGTCTTGCTAGCGGTCCATCAATTTTGTTGATCTTTTCAAAAAACCAGCTCCTGGATTCATTAATTTTTTGAAGGGTTTTTTGTGTCTCTATTTCCTTCAGTTCTGCTCTGATTTTAGTTATTTCTAGCCTTCTGCTAGCTTTTGAATGTGTTTGCTCTTGCTTTTCTAGTTCTTTTAATTGTGATGTTAGGGTGTCAATTTTGGATCTTTCCTGCTTTCTCTTGTGGGCATTTAGTGCTATAAATTTCCCTCTACACACTGCTTTGAATGTGTCCCAGAGATTCTGGTATGTTGTATCTTTGTTCTCGTTGGTTTCAAAGAACATCTTTATTTCTGCCTTCATTTCATTATGTACCCAATAGTCATTCAGGAGCAGGTTGTTCAGTTTCCATGTAGTTGAGCGGTTTTGAGTGAATTTCTTAATCCTGAGTTCTAGTTTGATTGCACTGTGGTCTGAGAGACAGTTTGATATAATTTCTGTTCTTTTACATTTGCTGAGGAGAGCTTTACTTCCAACTATGTGGTCAATTTTGGAATAGGTGTGGTGTGGTGCTGAAAAAAATGTATATTCTGTTGACTTGGGTTGGAGAGTTCTGTAGATGTCTATTAGGTCCACTTTATGTAGAGCTGAGTTCAATTCCTGGATATCCTTGTTAACTTTCTGTCTCGTTGATCTGTCTAATGTTGACAGTGGGGTGTTAAAATCTCCCATTATTATTGTGTGGGAGTTTAAGTCCCTTTGTAGGTCACTGAGGACTTGCTTTATGAATCTGGGTGCTCCTGTGTTGGGTGCATATATATTTAGGATAGTTAGCTCTTCTTGTTGAATTGATCCCTTTACCATTATGTAGTGGCCTTCTTTGTCTCTTTTAATCTTTGTTGGTTTAAAGTCTATTTTATCAGAGACTAGGATTGCAATCCCTGCCTTTTTTTGTTTTCCAGTTGCTTGATAGATCTTCCTCCATCCCTTTATTTTGAGTCTATGTGTGTCTCTGCACGTGAGATGGGTTTCCTGAATACAGCACACTGATGGGTCCTGACTCCTTATCCAGTTTGCCAGTCTGTGTCTTTTGATTGGAGCATTTAGCCCATTTACATTTAACGTTAATATTGTTATGTGTGAATCTGATCCTGTCATTATGATGTTAGTTGGTTATTTTGCTCGTTAGTTGCTATTGTTTCTTCCTAGCCTCGATGGTCTTTACAATTTGGCATGTTTTTGCAGTGGCTGGTACCGGTTGTTCCTTTCCATGTTTAGTGCTTCCTTCAGGAGCTCTTTTAGGGCAGGCCTGGTGGTGACAAAATCACTCAGCGTTTGCTTGTCTGTAAAGTATTTTATTTCTCCTTCACTTATGAAGCTTAGTTTGGCGGGATAGCAAATTCTGGGTTGAAAATTCTTTTCTTTAAGAATGTTGAATATCGGCCCCCACTCTCTTCTGGCTTGTAGA
>NW_026656409.1:0-5828 GCF_009828535.3 Hylobates moloch
CCCCACCCCGCCCCCAGGGCTGAAGCCGGGAGGGATCTGCACTGGAGGCGGAGAAGAGGCCGGCGAGCTGCAGGCCCCGCTGCGGGGGGTGAAGAGGCTGCGCGCTCTTGGCCCTGCACCGCCACGCAGTCGGCCCTGCACTGCCACGCACCGGGCCCTGCACCACAACGCACCCGGCCCGGCACCGCAACGCGCTCGGCCCTGCACCGCAACGCGGCTTCCCGCCCACCTCACTGCTCCCGGTGCGGGGAGGGGGCGGCCGGCGCTCCTCAGCCTACCTCTGCCGTCTTCATGGCCAGGCTTAAATGTCACAGTCTGGTTATCCAGCAGGACATGGATTGCGTCGTGAGGCTCAAGGAGCCATTGGACCTGGAAAGAGATGGGAGGGGACCTGAGCCCCACTCGCAGGTGGAGCCGACGCCCAGGAAAGCGGCTGGGAGAGCCCCCGGGGCTGGAAGCTGCGCCCTGGGCCGGGAGGAGGGCCCTGGAGGCCGCGGCCCGAGGTGATGCCAGCCGCCGTCTACCCTGTGCTCAGCAGGGTCAGGCATAGTTTTCGGATTATCCCCTTTAGCTCTTACAACAGCCCACGAGGCAGGTAATGTTATCCCCATTCTTACTAGGAGAAAACCAAGTTCAGTAGTTTCTTCGAAGCCAAACAGCTGGGAAACCGTGGGGCCAGAGCCCTAATACACCATCCCCAGGATTGACTCCGGGACAGCTGCGTGGATAGGATGTGTCCTCCCTCCTGCCCGGCTTCCCCTTCTTCGCTCTCTTCCTTCTCCCCGGCCTCAGTATGTGGCGGAAGGTCCCTGTGGGTGGAATGCAGGGAGGTCCCTGGCGCCCCTCACTCACCGTGACGGGGCCCAGGCTGCTGGAGCGGTACTGAGCCGCAAAGGCGATGAAGTTGGTGGCCTGGGCTGAGCCAGTCTGGGCGGTGCGGCCCTGCAGCAGGAAGGAGGAGTTCCCGTCCGGGGCCCCACCAGCAGGAAGTCCCCCAGCCCATTGAAGGTGTAATTGACACCATCCAAGGTGGTAATGTGGGGGTCCCCGAACATCCAGGCTGGAAGGAAAAAAGAGATGCCGCCTCAGCATGACAAATCATGCGTAGGGCTGAGATTCCTCACTGCAGTCAGGTGCGGCACTTGTCCAGGCAGACTCAGGGCCCAGGTTCCTCACTGCAGTCAGGTGCGGCACTTGTCCAGGCGGACTCAGGGCCCAGGTTCCTCACTGCAGTCAGGTGCGGCACTTGTCCAGGCGGACTCAGCTGGGGATGTTCAGGGAGCACAGAATCCTCCCCTCAAGGCTTCTTGCATTTCATGCCCCGCTACTCTCACTCCTTCCCCAACTCAGGTACAAAGCCCCTCCACTGACCGTCCGCCCATCACTGGCGTCATCTCCATCTTCCCTTGTGGCCACGGCTCTGCCCCTACTCCTCATCCAGACGCCACCTCCTGGAAGCCCAGAAGCTCCCCCTCCCCAGAGGCTCTTCCTGGGCCTGGGCCCTGTCACTCACCAGGCCGTGGGGGCCTGTATGTAGCACAGCCCACGCGGGGCCGCTTCTGCTGGTACAGGGCACAGAGGTAGGGCTTGTCATTCCAGCGGCAGCACCAGCTCTGCGGCTCCAGTTCCTGGGCTGCGGAGAAGAGCAGTGAGTTGGGGAGGCTGAGGACCTGGAGAACCCATCTGGAGAGCTTGGCAGGGCAGGGCGGTGTTGGTGGCAAGAGCATGGCTTTGGAATCCAACGTGGCCCTTCTTGTGACCTCGGGCAGTGGACAGGGTGCTGTTCTCTTTTGCAGGCATTGGGGCCACTGTGCAGCAGGGCGCATGGTAGGAGCTAAGCAAATTCGTCTTGAGGGTGGAGAGCCAAGTACTGCTGCTCTCAACGGGCTAGGAGTGGGGAGGGCATGGCTGACAGTCTGGGAACTGTGGAAACTGCCGTGGGACAGGGGAGAGAAGGGGAGGACACGGACCACGTGACCCCACACCCCTGCGCTCTCCAGCTCCCTTGGAGGGTCTCTGTGGGAGCTGACTCTCAGTCTTCCCCCAAACATCCTGCTCATCTGGGTCTACAGGGACGGGGTCAGCCTAAGCGCTCTCCTCCTGCCTGGAGAGATGGCCCCAGTCTGGCCTGGGGATGCGGAGCCAGGTATAGAGATGGGGAAAGAGGCACTCAGCTCATACATCTCCGAAGGTCTGCTGGTGGGGATGTTGGAAGCTTCCTAACGTTACCAGATCAGGAAGTGGAGGCCCAGAGAGGGGAAGGGTCTGGGAAGGAATGAGGACAAGAGGCTTCATGCTGAGGGTCCTCTGCTTGGCTGGGAAGGTGGGGTTGAGATCTCCACGCACTCACGCACCCAACTGCCAAGGACGCTGCACGTGCCAGCCTTCACGAAACTCTCCCCAGGGCCCGTAGCTGCAGCACACGCCTCCTCACCAGCACGTGAAGCTGCACAGCTGCCTGCTGCCGAGGCCCCGGCGTCCTGAAACAAGTCCAGTCCCACTCAGGCCCAGGCCGGGGCTGCCAGGAGCGGGGCGGGAACAAGCAGGGGCTGTTTCTGGGGAGAGGCTGAGGGCATGAGCAGAGAGGGTGGTGGGTGGGCTTGTGGGGGGCAGGAAGGAGGTGTCACCTATGCTGACGGGTTGGAATCGTAAGTCCCATCGTCCCTGCTGCCAGGAACAAGGGCAGGAGACCTGGTTCCAGCCCCAGCTGGGCCACCGAGGCTGGCTCTTCAGCCACTGCAGGCACTCGAGACGGTAGTTGGGCCTTTCTTCCAGGTGTAGCCTGTAGAACTGCAGCCCTCGGAGGCCTGAGGTCGGGGATGGGAGGGGGGAAGGGCTTATCCAGGGCTGGGGCTGCAGGCCCTGTCCTAGCTTTAGGGTCAACCAAAACTCACAAATGCACCCCCTTATGCCGCTTCTCACCTCTTTGGACCCAAGTCAGATGGGCAATAATTCCTCCCCCAAAGCCCCTCGCTTGACTTAGCGTCTGCTTCTGATGACCAAACGTGGTTGCCACAGAACAAATAGAACTGGATTTACACTTCACAGTTCACGTGGCTGGTTTCTAAGGCTAAAATGTCCTTCGTCCTATCACATTTTGGAAACTATTATTTCTTTCCCATTGGGGCCTCTGGCCTGAGTCATGGAGAAGGCACCATCGTTTGCCTCTTGACGCTTGTCTTTCTACCCGCGTGAAAGCTCTTTGAGAGAAAACACAGTTGGTCTTTTTCCTTTGAAAATGTTTCTGGCCATTAGCAGTGTCCAGCACACGGCAGGTGCCCAATAATTGATGACAATGAATGTGAGACCTCCGGGCCTCTTCCTGGTAGATTCTCTCTTTTTGAGACGGAGTCTCACTCTGTCACCCAGGCTGGAGTGCAGTGGCGTGATCTCGGCTCGCTGCAACCTCCACCTCCCAGGTTCAAACAATTCTCCTGCCTCAGCCTCTTGAGTAGCTGGAATTACAGGTGTGCGCCACAACGCCCAGCTAATTTTTGTATTTTTACTAGAGACAGAAGTTCACCATGCTGGCCAGGCTGGTCTCGAACTCCTGACCTCAAGTGATCTGCCCACCTCAGCCTCCCAAAGTGCTGGGATTACAGGTGTGAGCCACGGCGCCCGGCCAGTAGATTTTCTTAAAGGATCTCACCTGGGTTCTCATTCCTGCTCTGGACAGGACACTTGGAGTGTTGTCTGAACTGCCCATGCAAATCCCACCTCCCACAAGACCCCGTCCTCACTTCAGGATCTGGGCCCCCCGAGAGCCCTCTTGGGTTGGTTCATCTGAGGCAGGAGATGTTAGCCCCCTCTGAGACTGTGCTGTGTCCAGGGGTGCAGGAGGTGCCAGCTGCTCCCTGGTCGGTGCCACATCCCACCTAGACCTGTAGGAGGTTGGACTGTGGGGGAGGCCCTTCAGGATGGCAGTGATGTTAGTGAGGTGCCCTCTAGGACTGCGATGGTGTATGGGCTGGAGGACACGCAAGGGCTTGAGACCAGCTCAGGTGTGATAAGGTGGCACTTTTACCTGAGTTGGAATTCAGGAATCTATCAGGGCGATACTTCTCTCACGCTGGCTGGGACATCAGTGGGCTGTTTTCGAAATAGCCATCTCCACATGCCGCCTGCCATGATTTTACATGAAAAGCCGGGAAGAGGCACTGAGGAGCCACCTGACCCCACAGAATGCCATTTCCTGGGGTCGCTTGGCCAGAAGTCATTGACACAGCCCTACCAGCCAGAAGCTGGGGCAGGGACAGGGTCCTGCCTTCTGGGACAGGCTCTGTGTGTGGGTGACCATGTCCCAGAGGTCTCTGCTCAGCCCTGGGGGCGGGGGAGGATGGGGTTGGAGGGTGGATGGTGGGGGTGGGGCCAAGTTAGCCCGAGAGATCCGTGAGGTGAGAAGGGCTGGGGTCTCTCCCCTGCGCCCCGCCCCGCCTTGCTCTGAATCTCTCCCTCTCCCTGTCTCTGTCGGTCTCTTTCTCTCTCTACTCCCCAGTCTGGTGTCTTTGGAGCCCTGGGTCAGGTGTGTGCTGAGTCCGGTCTGGTTTTGGGTAGATGTTCTTTGGTCTGTTACCACCCCTGGATGGAAAGCCCCTGGTCCCCCCCAAGTTCCTGCAGAGCCAGGCCCCGCCAGCAGTCGGTGGGCAGGATGCCCACCAGTCGCCCCCATCTGTCCCAGGCGGACCTTTCCTCTGCTCTCCAGGGACCACTGCAGGTGGTGTGGCCCCTGAGGGGAGCATAAGGGTGCAGTGCCTGACTCAGGGGACACAGAAGCCCTGTCCATATGGCTTTTTACGCAGCACAGCACCCAGCCCTCGGCAGCCCAGAGCAGGAACCAACAGGGTAGGTGCCCAGGGGCCCCAAAGGTCGGAGTTCCTCCCACAGCTGCCAGGGAGCACAGGACGGCAGCACAGGGTCTTCTGCTCAGCACTGGGAGCCTGCTCGCTGCAGCTAAAGAAACAGATACGTCCAAGGGCTCCATGGCCAGGGCCGGGCACCTGGAACAGAGTGGTCCTGGGGCGGCCACATCCACTCCTTCCAGGTGAGTTCCCGGTGACTCTCGGCCTGCAGTCGGCCTTGCTGAATTCTCTTAGGCCACCTGGACGCCCCCTGCTACGCGTCCGGCTGTTGATCGCCCATTGACCTGTAGAAGACCTGGTCAGCCCCTCTGTCTTCTGTCACCCATGGAGGCACCTGCAGGTGCTCTGCGCAGCCCGCCCGGCCCTGCACAGACCCGAGGCGGCACCAGGGGGCGCTGCCGGCCGGAGGACGCGGGCGCCGGGCAGAGGCTGGGGGGCAGGAGCCGCTGTGCGCGTTCAGGCAGCTGCCCGGGACCCCTGGCACCGACCGCAGCCCCCAGAGGTCCCCGGGGGGTTTCCGCCTGAGCCTAAACTGAAGACAGGGCCTGTTTTCAGTCATCCTGACCCAATAGACTCTGCCCGTTAGTTCCCGCCCTGCCCGGCGCCCTAGTACTCAGAGCTGGTGAGGACTCCAGGCCACCAAAGGCAGGGGCGGGGCGGGCGGTTGAAGGAAGATTGGGACACGGAGAAGAGGGACAAGGCCTGGGGCCCGAGGGGTCAGAACGCTCTGCCAGCCTCACCACCCGCAACATCCAGGCACGGACACACGCACACACTCCACACGTGTGAACACGCATGCATGGCTGCACACACGTGCACCTAGAGGCACAGCCCGCAGGCACACAGATGCACGCACACAGGCACAGGCACGCTCCCTCACTCACTCTCTCTCACACACCCCAGGTACAGACACCCCCACCCGGAGGATGCAGCTTGGATGGAGAAAGAGGCTGGGTCACAAAAGCCACA
>NW_026656410.1:0-5827 GCF_009828535.3 Hylobates moloch
CTCTGCCTCCTGGGTTCAAGTGATTCTCCCGCCTCAGCCTCCCAAGTGGCTGGGATTACAGGCGCCTGCCATCATATCCAGCTAATTTTTGTATTTTTGTAGAAACATGGTTTCACCATGTTGGCCAGGCTGTTCTCAAACTTATGACTTTGTGATCAATCCCCCTCAGCCTCCCAAATTGTTGGGTTTGCAAGCGTGGACCACCACATCTGGCTGAGGACTCTTTGATAGTGAACACTTCTATACAGTTATTTCTAAATATGATAACATGGAAAAATCTATTGCAAATATAAGTAACCTGGAAGCAAATACACTATTATGGCAGAAGTTATAGTCTAAGCAATGCTGAAGTAATGTACTATTCAATAACATCCTTAGAAAAAAACTGAAGGCAAATGGACTAAACACATTTGTTAATGACACATAAAAATAAATATTTATGTTACGGTATACACAAGAGTAAATGGATGATTTTAAAAATACATGTAAAAACCAAAGATGCCAAATTGCTAGAAGAAAATATTAGAGAATAATTTATAGTATCAGAAAGATACTGTTAATATGATTTAAAAGGCATTACTAAAAAAATATAAATTTTAGCCGAGTGTGGTGGTGCCTGTAATCCCAGGACTTTGGGAGGCTGAGGTGGGCAGATCACAAGGTCAAGAGATTGAGACCATCCTGGCCAGCATGGTGAAACTTGTCTCTACTAAAAATACAAAAGTTAGCCAGGTGTGATGTTGGGTGCAAGCAAGAAGAACAGATAGGAAAACACAAATAAGGCACCTCAGCACAGAGAGAGGTGAAGGGAAAGTCCCGTGAGTAACTACCAAACTTCTCTTCATACAATGAGCCCCAGTAAAATGCTGGACCCTATTAGGCACATTCCTTTGCCTTCAGGTGCACTAAGTTAGGGAAGCTAAATGCATACTGGAGGTATAAGCCTGCAGCTGCAGAAAGATATCTGGGAACAGACACACAATTCTCTCTCCCAGACAAGCACAACAAAGTGATATAGAAGCAGTCCAAGCCTCTGATAAACTTTCCCACCCTGAATCCTTAAAAACTGTTAGTCTCTAAAAAGGTGTGCCTCTGACTTAACTCAGCCAGAAGGCGCCGTCTCAGGTTTGTTTTCTCTAAAATAAATCTGTCCTTACTAGTGAGCCACCTTTTTGTGTTTTTTTGTCTTTATTTCAAACAATCATAATAAATGTAAATGATCTAAACTCACTCATTAACTATCAGCTAAATAATACTTACAAGAGAGAAACCTAATGCATCAATCACAAGGGGACTGAAAATAAAAAGATAGAAACAAATAAACCAGGTAAATACTAACCGATAGAAAGATGATATGTTTATATCAATTTTATAAAAAGTAAACTTTAATACAAGAAAAAAATATTTTTAAGGCTAGAGGGCTGGGCGCGGTGGCTCATGCCTATAATCCCAGCACTTTGAGAGGCCAAGGTGGGCAGATTACGAGGACAGGAGATCGAGACCATCCCGCCTAACATGGTGAAACCCTGTCTCTCCTAAAAAACATACAAAAAATTAGCCGGGCATGATGGCGGGCACCTGTAGTCCCAGCTACTCAGGAGGCTGAGGCAGGAGAATGGCATGACCTGGGAGGCAGAGCTTTCAGTGAGCAGAGATTGGGCCACTGCACTCCACCCTGGGTGACAGAGTGAGACTCCATCTCAAAAAAAAAAAAAAAAAAAATGATAGAGATGACCACTTCCTCATGGAAGTCTTTCTTCAAAAATAAGTTAGTTACTTAAGAAGTGTGTGCACCTAATGAAATAAGAACATGTATATACTGAAAAAGGATAACATTTCTGGGATATACATTTTTTAATCCACTCACGTGGTTATTTTATGTGTCAGTTTGACTGGGCCACTGTGCGCCCAGATGTGTGGTCAAGCATTATTCTGTTGTGTTTGTGAGGGTGTGTCTGGATGAGATTAATGTTTTAGTTAATAAGTAAAAAAGATATAAGACTTGGGTAGAACAAACAGGATAAAATAAAGGAGAATTCTTCCTGCCTGACTGTATTTGAGCTAGTGCTTTGAATTATTCTGCCCTCAGTTTCAAACTAAAATTTTGGCTCTTCCCAGATCTAAGGGTTGTCAGCCTTCAAACTGGAAACACACCATTGGCTATCAGGTTCTCTGGCCTTTGGACTCAGACTGCAACTATACTATCAATCCTCCTGGGCCTCCAAATTGCCAACTGTATTTACTAGAAATTGCCAGCCTTCATAACTACAGGAACCAACTCTAGTTGGTATATATACACTGTGTATATATGTGCAAATATACACATGGATGCGTGTGTGTGTGTGTGTGTGTGTATATATAGTTGTGGGCAACTGTGTGTATACAAACACACATATATGCATAGTATTTATTTCTGCTACTGCAGATAATCCGGAATAATACAACCCCCAAAATGGATGATTTCAATAAAAATTTCTTGGAGATTGATAGGTCAGGTTTACAAAAAACATTAAAAACAAGTTTTGAAAAATTAAATAAACATTATGATAGATACATATCAACTTCTAAGTACTATAATTAGAGAAAAACAATATTCTCAAACACAAATGAAACTTCACTATTACTACTTTATATTTGGTCACTTTATAGTATGTAAGCAATTCTTAAGAAATGTCAAATACTGAGCGTCATAAACACCACAAGTTCTTTGACCTCATGCAATTAGTTTGAAGTCAATTAAAAATAATTGTTTCAGGCATTGTTTACTGAAAAAATGAAAAAAAAAAACACACAACAAAGCAGTTCGCATGAATCTTTTGGATCTATACATCAAACAAAAATAAAAATATTCAAATATGCTCACATATGTATAGAAAGATATCTGTAAGATCTTACCACATTACTTTTTGTTATAGCAAAAACCTTGAAATGACATAATTGTCCATCATGAAATAAGAAACTTCTTTAGTACAGTATTTTGCCTCCATAAAATGGTATGCAATAGCCGTTAGCGTTACTAAAGAGAACAATGTTGCTTTTTGTTGATAAAGTAGTATTAGGATAAATAAGGTAGCTACAGAACAACACATAGAGTATACACTCGTTTTATCTTAAAAATTGTATGTTTTAATATATATTTCTGAGGAATTGAACAAACTTGTATTAGCAACAACTTCAGAATGGAGAATTATACATCTGGGCTCACGTACTCTGTGGTATTGTCTAAGATATTTTTTCTTTCATATCCTCTCTGCATTTACAACTTAAAAATACTAGTTAAAATGTAGAATGAATCAAAGAATGCCAGCCTAAAAATATGTCTTCTAAAATGTTGTCAAATGGCTTTCAGATCTTTCCGCAAGTGACCTTTTTCCTTTGGTTTCAGCACTGGAATATGCATTGGAATACTCTGCAATAGAATCCATCCTCACGAAAGTATACCATTTGATGTCATCAGTAAATTAATATAAAAGGGAGAATTGTATTTTCAAACCATAATTCTCTGAACTAAAGACATTGGGTGCCAGGGAAAGGAAAGGAGACACGTGGAAAGAAGAAGGTGAGCTAAAGACACTGATACTTCCTAGGTGACAATTTTGCTCTGACAACAAAATTTCAGATTCAGACTTCATCAAATGACCTTAAAACTCTTGAAAGATTTCCTGCAATCCCTGTTTCTTCAGGTAAGAGTGTCAATCTCTGCAATATTCTTCATTGTAATACCTGGTCTGAAGGGAAAAACGATTGAGATTCTGGGGAAAGTGAATAGAGTACTCTGATGAAAGCAATGGTTAACATAGGCCTCAAATTTAAAAGCATTAAATTTACATAAAAATAATTTTCATAAAAGCAGTATAATTTTAATGATATTGTAGTCATCACCTTCAGACACTGTTTATTTTGGAAAAGTGATAATATTTTTTTGCAATTCACATCAGTTTCTTCACAGAACAGCTGGAGTTTTGCAAACTCAATGTTTGAGTAAGTACCATTCTCTGCCAGTATTACTTATTTCTTTATCAGGAGATAAATGTTCCTTAAAACTGCCCACATGACGCTATACTAGGTAACAAAGTTAAATGATGCCTTTGTTTTACAGAAAAGTACAAGGCAAACAATCGTTATTATATGATCTTTATAATTATATACGCAGGTACTAGATATTTTAGACCCCACTTCACACATTTGAAATTTGAGTCTCAAAATAGGTAGCTTATCTTAAAGTCTAATATCAGATAACAGAACTGCCACTTTCCAAAATTTTGTGCTATCTGCCTTTAAGAACCAGCTGGGGAATCATTAAGAATTGAAAATGTCAAAAAGAGGGAATCCTCCCTAACTCATTTTATGAGGCCAGTATCATCCTGATATCAAAGCCTGGCAGAGACACAACAAAAAAAGAGAATTTTAGACCAAAATCCCTGATGAGCATCATGCAAAAATCCTCAGTAAAATACTGGCAAACCGAATCCAGCATCACATCAAAAAGCTTATCTGCCATGACCAAGTTGGTTTCATCCCTGGGATGCAAAGCTGGTTCAACATACGCAAATCAATAAACATAATCCAGCATATAAACAGAACCAATGACAAAAACCACATGATTATCTTAATAGATGCAGAAAAGGTCTTTGACAAAATTCAACAACGCTTCATGCTAAAAACTCTCAATAAATTAGGTACTGATGGAACATATCTCAAAATAATAAGAGATATCTATGACAAACCGACAGCCAATATCATACTGAATGGGAAAAAACTGGAAGCATTTCATTTGAAAACGGGCGCTAGACAGGGATGCCCTCTTTCACCACTCCTATTCAACATAGTGTTGGAAGTTCTGGCCAGGGCAATCAGGCAGGAGAAGGAAATAAACGGTATTCACTTAGGAAAAAAGGAAGTCAAATTGTCCCTGTTTGCAGATGACATGATTGTATATCTAGAAAACCCCATTGTCTCAGCCCATAATCTCCTTAAGCTGATTAGCAACTTCAGCAAAGTCTCAGGATACAAAATCAATGTACAAAAATCACAAGCATTCTTGTACACCAATCACAGACAAACAGAGAGCCAAATCATGAGTGAACTCCCATTCACAATTGCTTCAAAGAGAATAAAATACCTAGAAATCCAACTTACAAGGGATGTGAAGGACCTATTCAAGGAGAACCTCAAACCAATGCTCAATGAAGTAAAAAAGGATACAAACAAATGGAAGAACATTCCATGCTCATGGGTAGGAAAAATCAATATCGTGAAAATGGCCATACTCCCCAAGGTAATTTATAGATTCAATGCCATACCCATCAAACTACCAATGACTTTCTTCACAGAATTGGAAAAAAACTATTTTAAATTTCATATAGAACCAAAAAAGAGCCCATGTTGTCAAGTCAATCCTAAGCCAAAAGAACAAAGCTGGAGGCATCACACTACCTGACTTCAAACTATACTACAAGGATACAGTAACCAAAACAGCATGGTACTGGTACCACAACAGAGATATAGACCAATGGAACAGAACAGAGCCCTCAGAAGTAATGCCACATATCTACAACTATCTCATCTTTGAAAAACCTGACAAAAAGAAGAAATGAGGAAAGGATTCCCTATTAATAAATGGTGCTGGGAAAACTGGCTAGCCATATGTAGAAAGCTGAAACTGGATCCCTTCCTTACAACTTATACAAAAATTAATTCAAGTTGAATTAAAGACTTAAATGGTAGAGACCTAAAACCATAAAAACCCTAGAAGAAAATCCAGGCAATACCATTCAGGACATAGGCATGGGCAAGGACTTCAGGTCTAAAACACCAAAAGCAATGG
>NW_026656411.1:0-5826 GCF_009828535.3 Hylobates moloch
AACTATCTGATCTTTGACAAACCTGACAAAAACAAGCAATGGGGAAATGATTCCCTATTTAATAAATGGTGCTGGAAAAACTGGCTAGCCATATGTAGAAAACTGAAACTGGATCCCTTCCTTACACCTTATCCAAAAATTAATCTAAGATGGATTAAAGACTTACATGTTAGACCTAAAACCATAAAAACTCCAGTAGAAAACCTAGGCAATATCATTCAGGACATAGGCATGGGCAAGGACTTCATGTCTAAAACATCAAAAGCAATGGCAACAAAAGCCAAAATTGACAAATGGGATCTAATTAAACTAAAGAGCTTCTGCACAGCAAAAGAAACTACCATCAGAGTGAACAGGCAACCTACAAAATTGGAGAAAATTTTCACAACCTACTCGTCTGACAAAGGGCTAATATCCAGAATCCACAATGAACTCAAACAAATTTACAAGAAAAAAACAACCCCATCAAAAAGTGGGAAAAGGACATGAACAGACACTTCTCAAAAGAAGACATTTATGCAGCCAAAAAACACATGAAAAAATGCTCATCATCACTGGCCATCAGAGAAATGCAAATCAAAACCACATGAGATACCATCTCACACCAGTTAGAATGGCCATCATTAAAAAGTCAGGAAACAACAGGTGCTGGAGAGGATATGGAGAAATAGGAACACTTTTACATTGTTGGTGGGACTGTAAACTAGTTCAACCATTGTGGAAGTCAGTGTGACTATTCCTCAGGGATCTAGAACTGGAAATACCATTTGACCCAGCCATCCCATTACTGGATATATACCCAAAGGACTATAAATCATGCTGCTATAAAGACACATGCACACGTATGTTTATTGCAGCACTTTTCACAATAGTAAAGACTTGGAACCAACCCAAATGTCCAACAACGATAGACTGGATTAAGAAAATGTGGCACATATACACCATGGAATACTATGCAGCCATAAAAAATGATGAGTTCATGTCCTTTGTAGGGACATGGATGAAGCTGGAAACCATCATTCTCAGTAAACTATCGCAAGGACAAAAAACCAAACACCGCATGCTCTCACTCATAGGTGGGAATTGAACAGTGAGAACACATGGACACAGGAAGGGGAACATCACACTCCAGGGACTGTTGTGGGGTGGGGGGAGAGGGATTGACAGCATTAGGAGATATACCTAATGCTAAATGACAAGTTAATGGGTGCAGCACACCAACATGGCATATGGATACATATGTAACAAACCTGCACGTTGTGCACATGTACCCTAAAACTTAAAGTATAATAATAAAAAAATAAAAATTAAAAAAAAGAAAGTGAAGATACAAAACTAAAATTAAAAAAAAAAATCATTTAAAGTCCCAACTCTATATATGTGAACTCAAAATATCTGAGACAGGTCTCAATATGGAAATTTTATTTTGCCAAGGTTAAACACGCACCTGTGACACAGCCTCAGGAGGTCCTGACAACATGTGCTCAAGGTTGTCGGGGTATAGCTTGCTTTTATACATTTTAGGGAGATGGAAGGCACCAATCAATATGTGTATGATGTACATTGGTTCAGTCTGGAAAGACGAGACAATTTGAAGCTGGGGCTTCCGGGTCATAGGTAGATAAGAGACAAGAGGTTGCAATCTTTTGAGTCCTTGATCTGCCTTTCACTGAATATACAATTTAGTCTGGCTCAGTGAATCTGCGTTTTTACACAAACAGTAGGGTAGAGGGAGTAATCAGATATGCATTTGTCTCAGGTGAGCAGAGGGGTGACTTTCTGTCTGACACTTGTGAAGATAAGTTATCAGTTTACATTGCCAGGGTAAAATTCAACAGAACTGTTTTAGGGTAAAGATCTTGAGGCCCACAAGGAATTTCTTTGTGGGCAAATCGTGAGAAAGGTATGTGCTTTAAAGAAAATCTTCGTAGCTATCTCATTTAGGAATAAAATGGGAAGTGGGTTTGCCTGATGTAGTTCCCTTGGCTTTGTCTTTAGTGAAAATGTTTTTCACTAATTTTCCCTTGGCCTAATGATTTTAGGGCCCTGAAATTTATTTTCCTTTCACATTTTCCCCACTTTCTTTCTTAAATCTTTTGGAGAAAGCATTTTAGAAGAAAATGAATCTCTGGTCTCAGATTTGTTTGATCTCTTGTGGCAAAGATGGTTTATTTCTAGATGGGCAGGTCACACATTATTAGGAAACATTTTTAGCAGGTTGTGAAGTATCATGTTCTATGACAAAAAAGTAGGGGGGAGGAAGAGAGAAAGAAAACAACAAACAAAAAGATGGAGAACAATCCTGGAAAATCAATATAGGCCATATTACTCTGAAGTCCATACATCAGTAGGCAGGTATGAAAGTGTTTTATGTATGTAAATAGGTTGCTGTTATTTTTTTCTGAAGCTGAAGTTGTCTAGCTTCAGTTCACAGGGTTTTAAGAAAGCACAGCTTAATTTTTAGTGATTTCAAATCAGGAAAAAATGGAAAAAAGGAAAGGAAAGAAAGAAAAAAATGAAAACATTATTTTTGGAGACTTGTAGCCAGGAAAAATTTTATAATCCAGTGTAAACTAGAAAATAAGAAAAATTGAAAAAACATTAGGCAAGACTAGAATCTAACAACAGGTGTACTATAGTTCATTTTGAAACATATTTTTTCTCTCTCCAAGCCCCATTTTCACTAAAGACAAATCATAGGACAAATTTATGTGTAAAATAAGTGTTAGTATTATTATACTTTGCCTGAGTATTTGTATAAAGTCAGCAAAAATAACTATTTGCCATGCACGCTCTTTTGTTTTTAAATTGGCTTTGCTGGAACTTTATTCCATAAGGAATCTCAGATTACACTTCAACGCCTTGAGCCCAGCCATGGATTTATCTGTGCCTGTAAATACCCACATTAATTGGGTAAATTACTTACTGAGGTCCCAAGATAATCTGGGACTCCTTGGGCCTGTCAGAAAGTGCCATTCTTTACTTACCACAGCTCAGGAACCTGTACACGGACTGTGTAGACAATATATGAGGCCAGCTTTCTCAAGGGGATTTTATTGGCTCTGTAAGGCAACTTTGATTACTTAAAGTAATCTGTTTGGATCTGCCATTCCAATCAAAGCCTCAGTAAAATCAGTGTCTTCAATTGTGTCCTGTTACAAAAGAAAACAGTCTTATCAATTTTTTGCAAATAACTATACTACTATAAACTACGTATACTTGCAAATAGTTTTCAAATTCTGGAGAAATCAGGTAGAGATAAATATGGTTCAGATTTTTCTCACAGTAACATAGTTAACCCAATATTAAAAGCTGTAAAATAGCTCAAAGAAAAATGGTTTTCTGAACTCAGAAACAAAAGTTAGAAAAAGAAACAATGTTACAAATTCAGAAACAAAAGTTTCTGAGTTTCAAACAATGTTTCAAAGTCACAAAAAGATTATTTCAGTTTTCCATTAGTTTCATCTGTGTAATTAACTCCTGTTCTGCTAAATGTTTATGAACACATTAGCTCTCTATGGGAGTCTTGGAAGTTTTTCCTCTATTCTAGTATCACAATCTCCAAAGTTATCAGAAGCCTGCATTCAAGAGCACCTGTCAGAGTCCTATAGCTGATTATAAAACCACCTTTTGAAAGTGATAAAAGTAAAACAACTATGAATGACAAGAGTCTTAGAACAGTCATAAAGACACAATTGACAAGGAAATTTGGTTACTTCTGTGGCTTACAACTATTTTGCATAATCATTATTACTACTGATAACATATACCAGAGGTTCCCAATCCCTGGGCCACAGACTGTTACTGGTCCGTGGCCTCTTAGGAACCAGGCCGCACAGCAGGAGGTGAGTGGTAGGCAAGCGAGAAATACTGCCTGAGCTCTGCCTCCTGTCAGATCAGCAGCAGCATTAGATTCTCAAAGGAGCGCAAACTCTATTGTAAACTGAACATGTGAGGGATCTAGGCTGTGTGTTCCTTATAAGAATCTAATACCTAATGATCTGAGGTGGAACAGTTTCATCCTGAAACCATCCCTTCCTTCCCCCATCTGTGGAAAAATTGTCTTCTACAAAACCGGTCCCAAGTGCCAAAAAGGTTGGGGACTGCTGACATGTACCAAGACATATCAGAATCACAGGAATTTTATACAATTCTGAAACACATACTAATAACACATTTTTATAAATATAATCCAAAGAAGGTTAAATGCCATTTATTTGACATACTTCTTGTATGATTGTATTGTATGAAATAACCCGAATATGTCTCTTTTGGACGTCAGGGGACCTAATATTAAAAGATTAATGAGGACCAAAGTTAGAATTTTATTTTGGAAAGTTTGTCAACTAGAAAAAGTTAAAAACACTTGATATCACAAAATAGGATCAAAGGTCATTGTAAAATAAGTCATTCATTTAGCCGAGTGATAGATTTCAAAGAAAAAGTTTTTATTTTTTTTAGAGAGGAGACTTAATTTCCCAAACAATAAGCTTTAATAGAGACAGCATGAGGCCCATTAAATCTGTCTTTTAAATTTTTCCAAACAAATTTATTAAGTTTTGGTCATCTTGACCATAAGATATAATTTCAATAAACTTTTTCATAACCTTTGTTTTTCTTTAATTAAGAAATGGGTTAATACTCCAAGAAAACCTTGTTACTCTGACATCGGGGCCCAGATGCTGGTCTTGCATCAGTGTGCCTTCAATATTAATAGTTAATTTATAGAGAAACAACTAATTTTATCTCTCAAAATTGGCCGTTACAATCTCACACACCCACCTCTTCCATGATAGTCCCTGGGCCTTGAGGAATTTGATAGTTTTAATTTCTGGCCTTGTGCCTTATGAACACAGTGTATTTTGATTGGCATCTTCTACTGGGTCTGAAGATAAGGCTTTAACTGCTGTCATTGTTTAAGATTTAACAAGACTTGGTGTTCTTTTTATATCCCGGAGTCAACGCCCTGTAACTTAAAGGCACAAGGACTTTAAAAGCAAGAAAGTTACATGGATGTAGTAACCTTGATTTAAAAAAAAAAAAATTTAACCTCGGTTTTTTTCTAAGCAAATTAAAACTTAATAACAATGGCATAGGAGTTATTTTGATAAAATGTAAAATTTGTTAGACCAGTTACCAAAAGGCAAAAAAAAAACCCTCCTGCAGTGCAATTGATATTCCCTATGGAAAGTCCATTTAGGTAAGCTGCAAATCAAAACTAATGAAAATGATACTTGAATTAGTTAGACATAGGCAGAGTGTTTCCTGGGTAATAAATGAAAATTTTCGGATACATAGAAGAATTTAAAGCCAAGAGCACAGAATGTTATGTTGGAAGAAAACATTTTCTTCAGACCTTTAAGATAAAACATTTTTAGCATCAGGCTATGACAAACAGTTAGAACCTGAGGAGAAAAATTACAGAAGCTGAAAATGAGTTGAAGGAGAGGGTTATTATCTCAGGCCTTTTCAAGGGGGAGAGAAAGCTGAAAATACAAGATAATAAAAGTTGAAAATTGGGTTAAACAAATTAAAATCGGCCAGGCGCGGTGGCTCACGCTTGTAATCCCAGCACTTTGGGAGGCCGAGGCGGGCGGATCACGAGGTCAGGCGATCGAGACCACGGTGAAACCCCGTCTCTACTAAAAATACCAAAAAATTAGCCAGGCGTGGTGGCGGGCGCCTGTAGTCCCAGCTACTCAGAGAGGCTGAGGCAGGAGAATGGCGTGAACCCGGGAGGCAGAGCTTGCAGTGAGCCGAGATCGTGCCACTGTACCCCAGCCTGGGTGACAGAGCAAGACTCCGTCTCAAAAAAAAAAATTTAAA
>NW_026656412.1:0-5826 GCF_009828535.3 Hylobates moloch
CTTTCAGCTCCTCCATCTCCTTTAAGCCCTTCTCTCCATTGTTTATTCTAGTTATCCATTCTTCTAATTTTTTTCAATTTTTTAACTTCTTTGCTATTGTTTTGAATTTCCTCCCCTAGCTCAGAGTAGTTTGATCGTCTGAAGCCTTCTTCTCTCAAATAGTCAAAGTCATCCTCCATCCAGCTTTGTTCCATTGGTGGTGAGGGACTGCGTTCCTTTGGAGGAGGAGAGGTGCTCTGCTTTTTAGAGTTTCCAGTTTTTCTGCTCTGTTTTTTCCCCATCTTTGCGGTTTTATCTACTTTTGGGCTTTAATGATGGTGATGTACAGATGGGTTTTTAGTGTGGATGTCCTTTCTGTTTGATAGTTTTCCTTCTACCAGACAGGACCCTCAGCTGCAGGTCTGTTGGAGTTTACTAGAGGTCCACTCCAGACCCTGTTTGGCTGGGTGTCAGCAGCGGTGGCTACAGAACAGCGGATTTTCATGAGACCACCAACTCAGCTGTCTGATAGTTCCTCTGGAAGTTTTGTCTCAGAGGAGTACCTGGCCCAGTGAGGTGTCAGTCTTTCCCTTCTGAGGGGGTGCCTCCCAGTTAGGCTGCTCAGGGGTGAGGGACCCACTTTAGGAGTCAGTCTGTCCGTTCTCAGATCTCCAGCTGCGTGCTGGGAGAACCACTACTCTCTTCAAAGCTGTCAGTCAGACGGGGACGTTTAAGTCTCTGGAGATTCCTGCTGACTTTTTGTTTGTCTGCGCCCTGCCCCCAGAGGTGGAGCCTACAGAGGCAGACAGGCCTCATTGAGCTGTGGTGGGCTCCACCCAGTTCGAGCTTCCTGGCTGCTTTGTTTACCTAAGCAAGCCTGGGCAATGGCAGGCGCCCCTCCCCCAGCCTCGCTGCTGCCTTGCAGCTTGATCTCAGACTGCTGTGCTAGCAATCAGCGAGACTCCGTGGGCATAGGACCCTCCAAGCCAGGTGCGGGATACAATCTCCTAGTGTGCCGTTTTCCAGGCCCGTTGGGAAAGCGCAGTATGAGGGTGGGACTGACCTGATTTTCCAGGTGCCGTCTGTTACCCCTTTCTTTGACTAGGAAAGGGAACTCCCTGACCCCTTGCGCTTCCCGAGTGAGGCAGTGCCTCGCCCTGCTTCGGCTCGTGCACAGTGCACTTCACCGACTGTCCTGCACCCACTGTTTGGCACTCCCTAGTGAGATGAAACCGGTACCTCAAGCAGAAATGCAGAAATCACCAGTCTTCTGTGTCGCTCGGGCTGGGAGCTGGAGACCGGAGCTGTTCCTATTCGGCCATCTTGGCTCCACCCCCTAAAAACACTTTTGTACATACTTCCAGACTCACTTTTATGCAAACTATTCTGTAAAGTAGAAAAAATGTCAATTTTTATCTAAATACAATATTAGCATAACTTAACATAATACAGGACAAAAATTTCATAATACTTCTTTACTATCTTTCAGATATATTGCGATATGTTCATGGAGGAAATTTGTGCATTGCTTCTAACTCTGCAGACTTGCTAGAAGTTTATCATTTTGATGAGTGTTCTCCCCTAAAGAACTAAGTTGTGTTAATTTTTTGTTACACATTTGCTTTGTATTTTATTCATTTTTGTTTCTTTTTTTTTTGACTTTTATTTGTCTAGATTCTGCTATTTGTTTTCTTTTTTAGCTCAGGAATAATAGGTGATTTTCCATCTTTTTAAATATGTACATTTAATGCTATATAGTTTCCTCTAAACACTTTTATTAGTTTTATTCGTCGGTTATGATATGTTGCGTTATTATTTAGTTTGATATATTTTCTCATTTCCATTTGATTTCTCCTTTGACTTATTAAATATTTAAAAGGAATATTTAGATATCTTCCTATTGTTGGTTTCTAGTATATTTCTACAATATACTCTGCATGATTCTATCCTTTAAAATGTGTTGACATTTGCTTTAAGGTTCAGCATTTATTTGATTCTGTTAAATGTTTCATGTATATTGAAAAAGTGTATGCAGTATTCAGTTTTTGGATATAATATGTCAATGAGGCAATATGTGGACTACTATAAAACCAAAACTAAACGTTATATTTCTTCTTATAAAGGCACACAATTGTGACTGTGTTTTTGGGAAATAATATCAACCTGAATCTGATCCAATATCCAGATGTAATTACCAATTTAGGAAATACACAGAAAACAAAAGATATCCAACATTCTTAGGGCTGCATTAATAAAATTCAGAGTGTGAGAAACTTTATAGAAAAAAATTTGATTTTTTCAAAAAAAGTCAATATCAAAAATAAAAGACAAAACATATCAATTAAAAAAGACTTGGATATTTTTCATTGTCCACAAATCAGATGCGTATGATTTAAGTTGTTGTATTAATTAAATTTAATTTCTGTCCCAGAACAGTTTCTGCTGAATGTGAAAACTTAATCTGGTTCCTTCTAGGTTAACTTGGTAAAATTCAAAATGAGTTTCTCTTGCGCAAGTTTCTTATTGATGAGAAAAGAAACCTCCTTTCATGGTGAGTGAAGACTGCTTCTCTTTGTGAAAGGAAACAAGAAAGTGACCTGTAATTCCAATGTCTTTCTGTCGTCACTATGTAGCTTCTATTTCTTTAGAAACTAGAATTTTATGACATATTACATCAAAAGAGGTGTCATTAATTGAGTATCATGTTTGTGAATTTATGTGAGAGTGTGTGTTTCTGTATGTGTGTGTTACTTTGTGTGTGTGATTGACATACAGTAGTGAGAAGTAAAAGATAACCCCTATGGAATCTATAAGGCAATTAAAACTATTGAGTTATATCTCCAAGCCTTCCCAAAAAGAACATGTAGGAATAAGCCCAATCTGTGAAAAGAACAATAGATAATTAACTCTTTGATGCTCAGATATCGACAAATATTCACAAGCATCAAGAACATCCAGGAAACCATGATCTCACTAAGAAAACTAAGTAAGGCACCAGAAGCCAAATCCAGGGAGACAGAGATACATTTCTTTTCACACAGAGAATTCAAAATAGCGGTTTTGCGGAAACTCAAATTCAAGATAACACAGAGAAGAAATTTAAACTCTTTGTTTGTTTGTTTGAAACAAAGTCTCATTCTTTTGCCAGGCTGAAGGGCAGCAGCGCAATTTCAGCTCACTGCAACTTCCACATCCTGGATTCCAGTGATTCTCCTGCCTCAGCCACCTGAGTGGCTGGGACGACAGGCGTGAGCCACCATGGCCCAGCTAATTTTTGTATTTTTTAGCAAAGACAAGGTTTCACCATGTTGGCCAGGACGGTCTCAATCTCTTGACCTCGTGATCCACCTGCTTCAGCCTCCCAAAGTTCTGAAATTAAGGGCACAAACCACTGTGCCCAGCCTAAAATCTTATCAAATACACTTAACAAAAAAATTAAATAATGAAAAAGCCGAGCCCCAAATTTGGAGTTTAAAAATGTAACTGAATGGAGAATGTCTTTGTGTTACTTGTACTAAAATTATTGCTTTTATTAAACAATACGTTAGTCCAATATACTAAAGAATGTATCCACATCTTTCAATAGCAGAATTAAACAAGCAGAAAAAAATAATTATTTTGAAGACAGGTTATTTGAAAATACACAGTCAGAAAAAGCAAACAAATAAAGTAAAATGCTGACAAGATCTTAAAAATGGCCACAAAAGAAAATATCTAGAAATTATTGACCTTAAAGAAGAGGTGGAGAGGGTTATTAAGGATACAACATTTATTCAGATGGTTAAAACAGATAACTCTAAACCTAGAGAAAGAATCAACAGTGAAGTAGAAAAATGTTATAGAACACAAAGCAGATTTAACCCGAGGAAGGCTATCCCGAGTGATTTAATAATCAAACTTCCAAAGGTCAAGAATAAAGCAAATATCTTAAAAGCATAAGACAGAAAAAGTGACATACAACAAAACTCCAATGTTTGGTAGCAGACTTTTCAGTGGAAATCTTACAGGACAGGAAAGAGAGGCAGGATGTATTTAAAGTGCTGAAGAAAAACAAACAACACAAAACAAAAAAACAACCCTTTATTCTAGAATAGTACATCTTTCCAATATGAAGGTGAAAAAAATACATTTACAGGCAAACTAAAGTTGAAGATTTCATCAACAGTAAACTTGTTCTACAAGAAATGACAAAAAATAATTTTTAATCTGAAAAAAAAGGATGTGCATGAGAAATAAAATATCATCTGAAGGTACAAAACTCACTAGGAGTACTACATGGAAAAACAGAAAGTAATAACATTTTAATTCTTGTGGGAAAATAACTCATCTTAAATCAAAAGATAAAAAGGTAAATTGATAAAAATTATCACTACAACTTTTCAAGTCATAGAAATTGCTTTAAAATATAGACAGAAGCAGTTAAAAAGTGGGGAGATAAGTGAAAGTATACATTTTTCCTTATTATTCTTATTATTCGCTTATTTGTTTTTCTCATCCTAGTTAAAAATGACTTTTATCCAAAAGATAGACAATACCAAATCCTGGTGAAGATGTAAAGGAAAGAGAGCTCCTATACACTATGAAAATGTAAATTAGTAAAACCACTATAGAAAACAATTTATAGCTTCTAAGGATAGTGTGACAGTAATCCCACTGCTTGGCATATATTCAAAAGAAAGGACATCCTAATATCAAAGGAATATCTGAGCTGCCATATTGGTTGCAACACCGTTCACAACAGCTAATATTTGAAACAATCCAAGTGTCCATCAAAAACAGACAAATGTGTCAAGAAAATTGTACACGTATTACACGGGTATTATTCAGAGATAAAAAGAAATGACATTCTGTCATTTATAATAACATCAACAAAACTGAAGGTTATTATAGTAAGTGAGATAAGGTAGGCATACAAAGGCAAACTTCATTTGTTCTCAAATAATTGTGAGAGCTAAAATGAAAACAATTGCACTCAGGAAGATAGAAAATTAAATGATGATTACCAGATCTTGAAAAGGATAGTGGGGGTTTGGAGAAAAGTCAGCATTGTTAATGGATATGACAAATAGAATAAAGAAAACCTACTTGTGAACAATTGGAAGAAAGGGTATCAGTGATGGAAGATGAAATGAAAGAAAAGAACTGAGAAATGAAGTTTAGAGAAAAAAGAATAAAAAGAAAACAAAACCTCCAAGAAATTTGGGACTATGTGAAAAGACCAAGTCTAGGTCTGATTGGTGTACCTCAAAATGATGGGGAGAATGGAACCAAGTTGGAAAACACTCTGCAAGATATTATCCAGGAGAACTTCCCCAATCTAGCAAGGCAGGCCAACATTCATATTCAGGAAATACAGAGAATGCCACAAAGATACTCCTCGAGAAGACCAACTCCAAGACACATAATTGTCAGATTCACCAAAGTTGAAATGAAGGAAAAATGTTAAGGGCGGCCAGAGAGAAAGATCGGGTTACCCACAAAGGGAAGCCTATCAGACTGACAGCTGATCTCTCAGCAGAAACTCTACAAGCCAGAAGAGAGTGGGGGCCAATATTCAACATTCTTAAAGAAAAGAATTTTCCACCCAGAATTTCATATCCTGCCAAACTAGGCTTCGTAAGTGAAGGAGAAATAAACCACTTTACAGACAAGCAAATGCTGAGTGATTTTGTCACCACCAGGCCTGCCCTAAAAGAGCTCCTGAAGGAAGCCCTAAACATGGAAAGGAACAACCAGTACCAGACACTGCAAAAACATGCTAAATTGTAAAGACTATCGAGGCTAGGAAGAAACTGCATCGACTAACGAGCAAAACAACCAACTAACATCATAATGACAGGATCAAAT
>NW_026656413.1:0-5825 GCF_009828535.3 Hylobates moloch
AAAAAAAAAAAAAAAAAAAAAAAAACCTTGGTTTCCACAACTTCTCTTATCTTAACTCCAAACATTTATCTCTGTTGATTTCAAATCTTTAGGCAAAACTTAACTCTTTCAACCAATTGTCAATCAGGAAATCTTTGAATCCACCTATAACCTGGAAGCCACGCCCAGCACCCCCCACCCCTACCTCACCCCTGCCTGCCCCAAGATGTCTCACCTTTCTGGGCTGAACCAACGTAAACCTGACATGTATTGATTTATGTCTTTGGCTGTAACATCTGTCTCCCTAAAATGTATAGAATTACACTGTAACCCAACCACTCTGGGCACATGTTCTCATGACCTCCTGGGACTGTGTCACAGGTCATGGTCCTCACCTTTAGCTCACAATAAATCTTTTCAAATATTTTACAGAATTTGCCTCTTTTTTTTTTTTGGCCAACAATTTATTCACTCAGTCACATCCACTTATTAAGTATCTACCATGTTTCTACCATGTTTTACCTGCTTACTTTTTTTTTTGAGATGATATCTCACTCTGTCACCCAGGCTGGAGTGCAGAGGCACCATCTTGGCTCACTGCAACCTCTGCCTCCCAGATTCAAGCCATTCTCCTGCCTCAGCCTCCTGAGTAGCTGGGATTACAGGTGCCCACCACCACCCCCAGCTGATTTTTGTATTTTTAGTAGAGATGGAGTTTCACCATGTTGGCCAGGCTGGTCTTGAACTCCTGACCTCAGGTGATCTGCCCACCTTGGTCTCCTAAAGTGCTGGGATTGAGGCCTCCTGCCTGCTTTTTTATATCTCCAAGTGTAACCCATTATACTACTCATATATGGATTATGTGGCCTTCCTATATTCTCTCTTAACACTGTCTATATATCTTTAGCAAAGCATTTATTACTTTCTATTGCAATAATCCAATTCCATGTGTGTCTTCTAAGTTGACAGTGGACTAGGAGGGAGGGAAGCACCAACAGATCCTTTTCTCCTTTGACTATTCAACACCTGGCCCAGGTGTTGAGTAAATAAAAGACAGTATGTGTCAAATAAAATAATAAGACCTCACATAATAGCAAAATAAACTCTATTCCACTAAGGCCTACTCTGAGAGTGAACAGGAAAGATTGGGCACTTGTGAGGAGTTAAAAAGTTAACAAACACATTCTCTAACAATGAAATAACAGAGGGCTCTTTAAAAGCTACTCTTAGATTTTTTTTTTAAGCATTGGAAGGAATGGTAGAGATCATCTAGTGGACTCCACCCAATACTCTGCCCTTTTCTACAGGTAGAAAAATGGAGGTTATAAGATCTCAGCTGGGCAGGGCAGGGTGGCTCATGCCTGTAATCCCAGCACTGTGGGAGGCCGAGGCGTGTGGATTATATGAGGTCAGGAGTTCAAGACCAGCCTGACCAACCTGGTGAAACCCTGTCTCTACTAAAAATACAAAATTAGCTGGGTATGGTGGTGCATGCCTGTAATCCCAGCTACTCGGGAGGCTGAGGCAGGAGAATCGCTTGAACCCAAGAGGCAGAGGTTGCAGTGAGCCGAGATCACGTCATTGCACTCCAGCCTGGGCAACAAAAGCAAAACTCTGTCTCAAAAAAATAAATAAAATAAAAATAAAATCTCAGCTGGGCACAGTGGCTCACACCTGTAATCCCAGCACATTGGGAGGCCGAGGCAGGCAGATCACTTGAGGTCAGGAGTTCAAAACCAGCCTGGCCAACATGGTGAAACCTGTCTGTACTAAAAATACAAACAATTAGCATGGCGTGGTGGTGGGCACCTATAATCCCAGCTACTTGGGAGCCTGAGGCCGGAGAATCACTTGAACCTGGGAGGCAGAGGTTGCAGTGAGCAGAAATCGTGCCACTGCACTCCAGCCGGAGCGACAGAGCGAGACTCCGTCTCAAAGAGAAAAAGAAAAAGAAATCTGCTTAAAATCCTACACGTGGTTGGTGACTGAGGCATAATTAGAGTCCTAGTTATTGGATACTGCGCCCCTCCCACTCCACATGTGTTGAAAAACAGAGCTGACCAACTGTGCAAGACAGACCCTTCGAGCAGTAACTTCTGCTTTCACAAATGCAACTCTCCATTTAAAAATGCAAATCAGAGGCTGGGCGCGGTGGCTCACGCCTGTAATCCCAGCACTTTGGGAAGCCGAGGCGGGCGAATCACGAGGTCAGGAAATCGAGACCATCCTGGCTAATACGGTGAAACCCCGTCTCTACTAAAAATACAAAAAATAGCCAGGCGAGGTGGCGGGCGCCTGTAGTACCAGCTACTTGGGAGCCTGAGGCAGGAGAATGGCGTGAACCCCGGGGGGCGGAGCCTGCGGTGAGCTGAGATCGCGCCACTGCACTCCAGCCTGGGCCACAGCGAGACTCCGTCTCAAAAAAAAAAAAAAAAAAAAATGCAAATCAGAGAAGAAACATCTCATGAGTTCTGCTCCCCCCCCCACGCCCCGCGTCAATTTGTCATTTATTTGACCTGGTCACGTCCGCTTCAGGACCTTTGCATCCTCCCCTCCCCAGTGCAAACATCACATCCCCAGGAAGCCCTTTCTTTATTATTCTCTTTCACACACACCCCGGGCCAGATCAGATTCCCCTCTATACACCAGCAGGACACCCTGTATTTCTTCTTCATGGGATTTGTCACAGCTTGAAGTAACATATTTGTGAGATTGTTTAATTAACATCTGTCTAATGTATCCCCCATCAGATTAAGAGGTCATAAATTATGTCTCTAGAGATAAGCGTTATTCTAAAAGCACATCATACCAACCTGGGGATAGAAATGGGATTGGTGTATTAATATCAAAACTACCCCTTTGAATCTACCCCACCTGCTGCTGTGGGTCCTTCAAAGGCAATTCCAGACCCCCACCCATCCAGGGTTCTAGGAGTCCCAGCGTATGCCTCCCATGGGCAAACCTGAGCCCTCTCAGCTCTCTAAGGCATCTCACATTTCCTCCCTCTGGGGTGTGGCTCCCTGCAGCAATGAGCTGCTGAGGCCTCTGTGCGCTTAAAAGCCACCTTTGTGTTGTCAGATATGATATCTGGGTTCCAATCACAGAGATTTTAATCAAATAGTTCTTTCTTGTTTTTACTCCCAGTCCCTGCTTCCTAGAGCTCAAGACTGGGGTTGGCAAAAAGAAAAAAAAGAACTCCCCATCCGATCCTGAAGCAAAGGCTTGGATGATGCTTGGGTGCCTTGACGCCCTTTAACCTTGAGACAAATTCTTTTCCAGAAGCTTTCTTGGTGGCTCATCTAAATAATCCCCAGTACAGCCTACCAAATGAGTCTTCCAGTGACCCCAGGTCTGTGTGCATTAAAGTGAAACAGAAGCCAGGGCATCATAGTGAGACTCCATCTCTAAGAAAGAAAATTTTAACAAGTTAGCTGGGTGTGGTCGCATGAGCCTGTATTCCCAGCTACTCAGGAGGCTGAGGCAGAAGGATTGCTTGAGCCCAGGAGTTCAGGTTTGCTATGATGGTGTCAGAGGTGTTCAAACCAGAGCAACTCCATCTTGAGTGAGGACTCGGAAAATGAGGCTGGGACTTGCTGGGCTGCATTCCCAGAAAGTTAGGCATTCCTAACCTCTAGGTGTTTACAGTTAAGGGAACAGATTGATAATGTTTACTAAACAGACCCAGACTTGAGAGTGTCCTGATATCTTAATATCTTCAGAACAAAGGCATTCCGAATTTTGCTTTATTTATTTATTTTATTTTATTTTATTTTTTTTTTTTTTGAGACGGAGTCTCGTTCTGTCGCCCAGGCTGGAGTGCAGTGGTGTGATCTCAGCTCACTGCAAGCTCCGCTCCTGGGTTCAAGCGATTTTCCTGCCTCAGCCTCCCGAGTAGCTGGGATTACAGGCAGGCACCACCACACCCTGCTAATTTTTTGTATTTTTAGTAGAGACAGGTTTCATCATGTTGGCCAGGCTGATCTCGATCTCTTGACCTCGTGATCCACCTGCCTCGGCCTCTCAAAGTGCTGGGATTACAGGCGTGAGCCACCGTGCCTGGCCCGAATTTTGCTTTAAAGATAATAATATTGATTATTGCAAAATATAGTAATTAAGAAAATTAATCCTTAATCACAAACCCTCATATCAGAGCACGTCTCCCCATTATATATATATATATATATATATATATATATATATGATAATTGTACCTAAGGTGGACGTGTTCCTCCCCTTACTTTAGGGAACACCCTACTCTGCCAATGGAGTAGCTGTTCTCTCACCACTTTACTTTCTTAGTAAACTTGCTTTTTCTTTGCACTGCAGACTTGCCTTGAGTTATTTCTTGCACGAGATCCACAAACCCTCTCTTGGGGTCTGGATCGGGACCCCTTTCTGGTAACAATGGTGCCACCGCACTCCAGCCTGGGTGACAGCAAGACCCTGTCTCTGAAAAGATTTAAAATACAAATAACAAAAATAAAATATGAAGCGGAACGGAACTCAGTCTGAAGTTTGGACCATTGTTAAATTCAGAGAAAACAGCAGAATGTCAGTGCCTATAGTAATAGAGGAATAGCAAGGTCAAGCCCTTATCCTGGCTCGGAGGAGAAGAGAACCTCCTCTTGCACCCATTCATTCAACAGCTATACTTAAGAGCAAGGTTTTCTGGAAATGGCCTATGCACAGGCACTGAAAATCCCAGCCAAGTTCACTTCATGACTTGCAAATCTTGGCAGAGTCATCAGGAATATGCCCAGGCATGTTCATAGCTCCCTGCAGCCTTGACCTCCTGGGTTCAAGCGATTCTCCTGCCTCAGCCTCTCAAGTATCTGGGATTACAGGTATGAGCCACCATGCCTGGCCCCCAGTTCTTTAGATGAGGAAATTATTATTATTATCCCCAGTTTACAAAGAGGAAACAGGCATCCAGGACTTAATAATTTGTTGCAAGTCACATATCCTGAAGGTGCAGCCAGGTGATTTCAGAGTGTGTGATCTTAAACGCTAGGCTAGGCTGTCTCTCCATTTACAGAGGTATGAACCTGGACTACTGTCCATGTGTTCTTCCCACAGCAACATGCCAAGGTAGAAAGAGCACTGGACTAGGTTCAATTGATCTGGGTTCTGATCCTGATGTTTTCTCTGTGCATTTTTGAGCAAATTAATCACTCTAGGACTCACCTTCCTTATTTGTAAACTAAATTCATCACTCTAGAACTCACTTTCCTTATTTGTAAACTAACACCAACTAACATAGGTTGATTTTGGTGCTAAAATTCTATGATGTACATGATATCAGAACAAGTAACATAAGCAAATCAGTAGAGAAAATTTGGCCATAGACACTCTTTCTCATCAAAGAGACCATTTAAAACTCTAAGGCAGTTTGTTAACATTTCCCTAAGCTAGAAACTTAATTTTTTTTGTTTGTTTGTTTTTTGAGATGGAGTCTTGCTCTGTCACCCAGGTTGGAGTGCAGTGACATGATCTAGGCTCACTGCAACCTCTGCCTTCCGGGTTCAAGTGATTCGCCTGCCTCAGCCTCCTAGGTAGCTGGGATTACAGGTGGGCACCACCACAGCTGGCTAATTTTTGCATTTTTAGTAGAGATGGGGTTTCACTATGATGGCCAGGGTGGTCTCGAACTCCTGACCTCATGATCCACCCGCCTCGGCCTCCCAAAGTGCTGGGATTACAGGCGTGAGCCACCACGCCTGGCCAAAATTTACTTTAAAACTCATATTTTACCATCCTAGAGAATGCAATTAATATATTAATTTTTTCCATTTAAAATTTTTATTTATTATACACATAGATAGATGATAGCCAGATAGATGATAGAT
>NW_026656414.1:0-504 GCF_009828535.3 Hylobates moloch
TAATCCCAGCACTTTGGGAGGCCAAGGCAGGTGGATCACTTGAGGTTGAGAGTTCGAGACCAGCCTGACCAACATGGAGAAATCCTGTCTCTACTAAAAATACAAAATTAGCTGGGCGTGGTGGTGCATGCCTGTATTCCCAACTACTCAGGAGGCTGAGGCAGGAGAATCGCTTGAACCCAGGAGATGGAGGCTGCAGTGAGCTGAGATCACGCCATTGCACTCCAGCCTGGGCAACAAGAGCGAAATTCTGTCTCAAACTCATGGACACAGGAAGGGGAACATCACATTCCGGGTACTGTTGTGGGGTGGGGGGTGGGGGGGGCGGGGACAGCATTAGGAGATATACCTAATGCTAAATGACGAGCTAATGGGTGCAGGAAATCAACATGGCACATGGATACATATGTAACAAACCTGCACATTGTGCACATGTACCCTAAAACCTAAAGTATAATAAAAAAAAAAAAAAGAAAGAAATTCTGTCTCAAAAAAAAAAAAAAA
>NW_026656414.1:604-5825 GCF_009828535.3 Hylobates moloch
AAAGAAATTCTGTCTCAAAAAAAAAAAAAAAAAAGGCTGGGCACAGTGGCTTATGCCTATCATCCCAGCACTTTGAGAGGCCAAGGCAAGCAGATCACGAGGTCAGGAGATCAAGACCCTCCTGGCTAACACAGTGAAACCATGTCTCTAGTAAAAATACAAAAAATTAGCCAGGTGTGATGGCGGGCGCCTGTAGTCCCAGCTACTTGGGAGGCTGAGGCAGGAGAATGGTGTGAACCCAGGAGGCGGAGCTTGCAGTGAGCCGAGATCGCGCCACTGCACTCCAGCCTGGGCGACAGAACAAGACTCCATCTCAAAAAAAAAAACGGAAGTAAAAAGAAAAAAACAGCTCTGAGAGTGGGAAGTATTCTCGATCATGGGGAGATAAGCAAGAAGAATAACTGCCTTGAAGAAAGATAAGTAATTAGGGAACAAAAGAGAACTTCTAAAAAATTTATAAATACTGCTTTGGTGAGATCGAGAAGGTGCCTTCTTAAAATATGAATACACAGTCAAAGAAAATAATGATTAGAAAATATAAATTCTGGAATTTAAAAGCTTTTCAAGAAGAGTTCTGAAAGGTCATGGACATCTCCCAAAATGTCAAAGTGGATTCTTCTCCCCACTCCCACCTGCTGGGCAGAGCTTATCCTTGGAGCAGGACAGTGAAGGTTCTGGAAGGTGGCCACTACAAAAAAGGGAAATGATAGAAAGGCTGGATAATCTTGAAGACATGGGGGAGGCACCTGATTCCATTGTCGTCAGTGAAAAAGAAAGACTGTAAAGATGGATGGAAAGGATTACTCTTAATCCCATTATAAACTCTTTTGTTTCTATCAGATGTGTGTGTGTGTGTGTAAATGTATACATTTTTTCCAAAAGCAATGAAAATAAGAGATAAACAAGTGCAAGAGGAAGACAAAGAGTAATCTTGTGTACATAGTGTGTTCCATTACATACGTTACTCTCCATTCCATACGTTACTCTCCATTCCATAAAGTTGCAGAGTTACAATATTAATAATAGGCTGCATTTAACAGAGAACTTTCTATGTGCAAGACATTGTGCCAAGTACTTTCCAAGTATTCTTTCATTTAATGCTTAGAATGCCCCTATAAAATAATAATGATTATTTTCCCCACTTTACAGTTGAGGAAAGGAAGGTTCAAAGAGATGAATGCCCAGAGCCCAGAGATGCATAGTTCTAGGTACTCATGCCAAGAATTGAGCCCAACAATCTGAGTCTAAATAAGATGCTCTCAACATTTCACTGCTCTGCCCCCATGCCTGTGAGACACGTAAAATCAGATGTCAATTAGGCAGAAGATTTTCATGTCTGAAAGTCAGGATAGAGACCTGGGCTCCAGGTAGAATTGTGGGCTTGATCAGCAAATGGAAGTAAAGTTGTATGAGTGGATGAAATCCCAGGACAGTACTTGTAATCAGAAGAGGAGATCTAAGGCAGGTCTGATCTATCTCAACACATAAGGGGTAGACAGAGAAAAAGAAGCAAACTTCAACCCCAGAGATTTATAAAATAGGAGAAGAACTAGCAAAGTGGTATTTCATGAAAGTCCATGGAAGTCAATGTTTCAAGGAGAGGGTTGTCAACAGAGTCAGTGGCTGCTCTAAGTCAAGTTATGAAAGGGACCCAGGTTCTTTGACGTTAGAAACAAGAAGGTAATTGGTGATGTTGCCAAGAGCAGTTTCAGTTATGTCACTGGGTGTATGCCAAGCTTCCATGGGTTGAGGTGTGCAAAGTAAAGTGGAGATAGCAAGTGTATACAGGTCTTTCAGGAAGTTTGTCTATGATGAGGCAGAGAGATAATGATTGGGTTAAAGAAGGAGCTTTTTGGAGACAAACAAGGGCAGAATAACACAATGATTAAGATAGAATCTTTTTTTCTTGTTTTGAGACTGACTTTCGCTCTTGTCACCCAGGCTGGGGTGCAATGGCGTGATCTCGGCTCACTGCAACCTCCGCCTCCTGGGTTCAAGTGATTCTCCTGCCTCAGCCTCCCGAGTAGCTGGGATTACAGGCTCCTGCCACCACGCCCAGCTAATTTTTGTATTTTTAGTACAGATGGGATTCACCATGTTGGCCAGGCTGGTCTTGAACTCCTGACCTCAGGTGATCCACCCGCTTTGGCTTCCCAAAGTGCTGAGATTACAGGTGTGAGCCACTGCACCCAGCCAAGATAGAATCTTATGCTCAGACAGAGCTTGGTTTGAATCCCTGCTTTGCCACACGCATGTTGCATAATCTTGGTTGGTGCTTAACCTTTTGGAGTTTCATTTCCCTCATGTGCATAATGTAGAAAACAACATCAACCTTAAAAAGAGGTTGAGAAAAATAATATATTTAAGAGGCTTTAGTACCATGTTTGGTATGAACTAAATGCTTAGTAAATGGGAGTTGCCATTTTATTAATGCTATTTATATGCTTCTCGAGAGGATATTGAAATGCCTGTGGTTGAAGTAAGAAGCTGAAGATAAAGGAGAGGGGACTCATTAATGGAGTAAAGTCCCCAAGAAGGCAGGGGAAGATGAGATCCAGAGCACAAGTAGAGAAATTAACCCTAGAAAGAAGAGTGGATTGGTGAGTGCTGAGGTTGGTAAGTTTGCAGGGTCAGTGGTGCAAAGTAGAGTCATTTTCTGCCTGCTGCCTTCTGTTTCCCGAATGATGCTGAAGTGTTGAAGTCATGTGTTAAAGGGTAGGTGGTGGAAGCATAGGCTTGATATGAGTAGAAAAATTTAAATATCTACCACGGAGAACACATGGCCTTATAAAACATGTTAGAGAAGTTGGATCATGTGCATCAAACGTTAACATAGTAAGCATGTTAACAATGTCATATTTTATGCTTACTAAATCACTTGATTTCTTACCTGCAGTGATATGGATTGACCAAAGAAAACAAGAAAAGACCCCACTGCTTCTAAATGACTCCTGATTTCATTGTCACATGACAAATGCCACTTTTCTTAGAGTTTTAAAAGAATGCTGTGGACAGGCGCAGTGGCTCATGCCTGTAATCCCAGCACTTTGGGAGGCTGAGGCAGGCCGATCAACTGAGGTCAAGAGTTTGAGAACAGCCTGGCCAACATGGTGAAACCTTGTCTCTACTAAAAATATTTTTTAAAAATTAGCTGGGCGTGATGGTGCGAGCCTGTAGTCCCAGCTACTTGGGGAGGCCTAGGCAGGAGAATCGCTTGTACCCAGGAGGCAGAGGTTGCAGTGAGCCAAGATTGTGCCACCACACTCTAGCCTAGGTGACAGAGGGAGACTCTATCTCAAAAAAAAAAAAAAAATGCTGCATCTCTTTGGGAAAATTATTGCTGTAGTTTGTAATTATTGATATGACTCAAATCCTATTGATAAGTGCACTTACACTGATCTTTAAATAGCACTGGCAAGGAGAGAGAAGCAGGCAAGCAGCTTTGAAAAACATTAAGTTCCTGTTCTTGCTTATGGGCTACACAAGGTTAAAGATTAACTTTAGGTTCAATAGATTATATTTTGAAGGTGAGCTCTAAGAGATGTGGTTCCACAATTTACACAGAAATGTGACTCTTTTTAATAATCTTTAAAATATCATTTCAAAATGTGTATCTTTTCTGCAGAAGTCACAGAGGGAAAACATCCCACAGTCTGTCATAAAAAATATGACTAATTGGTTTTCTGTGCTTACTTTGTTTGATAAAGTGTATATCTTGCTCAAGCCATCATTATTTACCAAAATAAATAATGACATTTGATTAGGAGTAATCAAATGAAAAGAATTTTTTTCCAAATCACTCACTTAAAAGAAAATTTATTCTCTTTCTTATCCCCAAAACAACACGTTAAGAATAGAAAAACATTTTAAAAATCAGCTACCTTCTCATTATAGTGAAATAATGATTGTTCATATTTTGTTATATATTCTTTCAGCATTTTTTCCAAACATTTATACATATCCATGTATTTAGCAAAAGGGATAATTTTGAAATTTTTTTTGAGACAGGGTCTCACTCTGTCATCCAGGCTTAATAGCAGTGGCCCGATCACAGCTCACTGTAGTCTCGACCTCCCTAAGTGATCCTCCCACTCAGACTCCTGACTAGCTAGGACTACAGGCATGGGCCACCGCATCCAGCTAATTTTTGTATTTTTAGTAGAGATGTGGTTTTGCCATGTTGGCCAGGCTAGTCTCGAACTCCTGAGCTCATGGAATCTGCCCGCCTTGGCCTCCCGAAGTGCTGGGATTGCAGGTGTGAGCCACTGCGCCTTGCCCGAATATGCTAACATTTAGAAAGCTAATCCTTTATTCCTAAACATTATTTCCTCCACTGACATTTTTTTCTTAGTTGATATTACAACTCACAATAGGATAACATCTTTATAGATAATTTTTGGCATATAACTCATATTTTTTATTTATATTCCTAGAAACCTTAATGCTGGGTTAAAGACTATGTTTTCTTTTTTAATCATTTGCTTATCAATTTCATAAATATTTAGTGACCATTCAATAAATATGTAAAAGTTAATTATACATTTATTGAATTATCAGTGGTCTTGGCACTGGGAATACTCAGGTGGGACAAATACAGTCCCTGTACTAAATGATCCCGAGGCATAGGAAAGCAGACAGAGAGTAAGCAATCCTTTGTCACGCAATGTTAAAATGAAAACCAGAAAGACTACAGGAAGTGCATTCTCACCATCAGTATATGAGAGCGCCTATTTCTTTACATACTCATCAACTTTAATACTAAGCTTAAGAAAAAAAATTGCCAGTTTGATGGATGAAAATGTTTCTCAGGGTAATTTGCATTTCTGTGATTACTGATGAAACTGAACATTTTTTTCATATATTTATACTACTCTCACATATTTTGGGGAAAAATGCTGGTTAAAAATCTGTGCAATCGTTTGGCTTTTCTATGCATCTCCTAGAGCTTTATTTTTCTTTTCTATTAAATTTCCACAACTCTTTAGAGATAGAGTTGAAATAATCAATATCATGATAAAAACATATTTATAGTGTGACTTCATAGAGTTCACTTGCCTTTATAGCACTGTAAGTATGAATGAGGAAGAAATTTTTATACAGTACATTTGAGTGGACATTACCATAAATTATCAAGGTATTTAGTGGCTCTAAAGAAAGAAGTAAGGAATTAATTTTCTTTCTTTGAATGCCTGAATTTACATTCTTTTTTTTTTTTTTTTTT
>NW_026656415.1:0-5824 GCF_009828535.3 Hylobates moloch
GTAAACACCCACAGAGCCACAAACATATGTAACACAAACACACAGAGAGACACACCATGCAAAGACCCAGAGAAACACCATATACCACACATACGCACACACAAACATGCACACCCAACACATCACCACATGCAACACAAACACCATACACAGAAACACATGAAGACACTTACGTACACCACACACACATATACACACACAGACACAAACATAACGCAGCGCACACACACCATACACATACGCAGGCTCATGCACATACTCTACTTCTCAAAAAGTGCCCCACTACAGGACAGCCATATCCTAAAAGTCTTAAAATAATGGTTACATGGCCTACGAACGCAGAAGGTGTGTATACAAAACAGTAAAAGAAATGAAAGAAAGCATTAAAAATGGTAAATACACAAAGATAAAATCCCTGTTGAAATGCATGCGTATTTATTGGGATTGGAGGACAATTCAGGCAACACAAATAATTGACATTTAGTAATCTTTGGATTGTTCCTTGTGAACTTACTCAGTTGAACAGCACATTTTTTCAAGTGGCTGCCCTTTAGCCCCTGTACACTCACTGTGTGGCCACTGACTTATGTCCACTGGGCATCTGCCAAGTCCCTACCTCATCTCCCTCCCTTCCAAATGTACCTGTCTGGGGACAGCCCTGCAGAGCCCCTGCAGCGCCTGTTTGATGATGGAGCTTGCCACCCAGTCCCTCTCATTCTTCCAAGCTCCTTTCCTGCCCAAGTCAGGAAAGTCCCACAGTTCTTGTTTCATAGTACAAACAGGGAAGTTCAGGGATTTGGTGCTAACTTTAGTTAGACCCCGGCTTCCCAGAGCCCTGATTTCTTCCAGGGCTACAGCAGTTTATCTCTGTGTGCCCAGGGGGCGCTCAGGCCCAGGAATTGTGAATATTAGATGTTCCCTTTAGTATTTCTAAGATCCTATAGGGAAGAGTGGGAAATTGAAGTTAAGGGACAACTTGCAGGTGAGAATGACAGCTGGGGATTATTGATCAAGAAGGAAAGGATGGGCTGGTTGTAAATATACCTTCAAGACCCATTAGCTTACTGAACTTGAAAGCTAGAGGGGAATGTACAGAGACCATCAGCTATAACCCCTTCATCTCCCAGATGTAGAATCTGAGGCCAGAAGAGTGAAATGATATGTCTAAAGTCAAAACCAATTAATTAGAAGCGACTCTGTGATCGCAAATGTAGAATTCTTCCCTAATGGAGCACTGGTTACCATTTTCTATTTTCTGATTCTATGGTATTATTTCACCGACTTAATGTATGGACCAAGATATTATTCTGGATATGAGATTTTATTAGAGAAGCTAACAAATTAAACATACTTTATTTAGGACTTCCCATTTTATTAGATGAATATTATATTCCTCTTTTCCTAAAGCAGGAGATGCTTGTGTTGGACAACCAACTTTTATATAATATAATATAGAATATATATATAATATAGAATATTATTATTTCATTTAACATTTAAATAGCCCTGCCAGGTGGATACTACACATTTTATAATCAAGAGAGGAGCAGTACTTCTGGAAGGTGATTAAAGATGAATGAAGATCAACCCACTCAAGTTGGTCTGGCTTCCATGTCATGGAATTTCTGCATTGCCACTCTGCAAGCTTAGGAGACACCTGTTATGGTTTGAATGTTCATCCCCTCAAAACTCTTGTTAGCCTGAGTAGAGGGCACCCTGCACTCACTCTCCTGCCACCACAGTTGGCAACTTTTAGGAGCATATTCTTGCTCTGCTGTGGTTGATTTGTATTTTGTTTTTCCTTCTTTGTTTTTCCTTTCCTATAATATAATATAATAATATAATATAATATAATATAATATAATATAATATAATATAATATATAATATAATATAATATATATAATATAATATAGAATATTACATAAAAGGCACAAGTTCGTTGTCCAACACAAACATCTCCTGCTTTAAGAAATTTCAAAATACAAAAATAATAAAAGTATGATTGCCTCATTACAAAATGTATTTTATAGTAGGGTTTTTGTTTTTTGAAAAGATGTTCCCACTACATATTTCAACACTGAAGTTTTCAGGGATAACTCAAGAAAAAAATGGTATAACTCAAGAAAAATAATGAATGTATATGTACTTTTGGCAAACTAATAATTCACAAGTAAGTGTGTGTTTTTACTAGATTTATAAAACAGTAAGAAACAGGAAAGATGTGTGGATTAGTAATGGGAAAACAGAGGTCTACTTTACATTTGCCATAATTCCAGCCTTACATGAATCCCTTAAACTTTGTGAGCCTCTATGTCCTCCTCCAGAAAATTTGTTATTTTCTGGGGTTTTTTGTTATTTTTTATTTTCTGTTATTTTCTGGAGGAGGACATTGACTGGGACAAAATGAGTTCTATGGATTTGCTGTAAACTATTTTCTGTTGCTTATAACAGAATACCTGGAACTGGGTTATTTATAAAGAAAAGAGATTTATTTCTTATAATTCTGAAGGCTGAGAAGTCTAAGGGCATGGCTCAGCATTCCACAAGGGCCTTCTTGCTGGAGAGGATCCCTCTAAAGAGTCCCAGCCTGGTGTAGAGCATCACATGGTGAGGGGACTGAGTGTGCTTGCTCAGGTCTCTCTTTCTCCACTTTTTAATTTTTTTATTTTTAAAGTTTTTATTTGTAGAGATGGGATCTTGCTATGTTGCCCAGGCTGGTATCAACCTCCTGACCTCAAGCAATCCTTCCGCCTCAGCCCCGCAAAATGCTGGGATTATTACTCCATTAATCCATACATGGATTAATTCATTCATGAGTGGAGAGCCGTCATTACCCAATCACTTCTTAAAGGCCTCACCTCTCAATACTGCTAAATTGGGGACTAAGTTTCAACAGGAGTTTTGAGGGGATGAACATTCAGACCACAACAGGGGTCTCCTAAGCTCGCAAAGCAGAGTGGCAATGCAGAAATTCCATGACATGGAAGCCAGACCAACTTAAGTGGTTTGATCTTCATTCATTTTTAATCACCTTCCCAGAACTACTGTTCCTCTCTTGATTATAAAATGTGTAGTATCCACCTGGCAGGACTATTTAAATGTTAAATGAAATAATCGCCACAAAGTGCCTAGCCATTGCCTGCCTCAACATTGATGTTCAGTAATTTTAGTTTTATATCCACCTCCAACTTTGCCATTCTACTGATTGATAACCATATCAAATGTATAAAGAACTCACAGCATCCATCTGACTCAGGGTGCCATTTGGAGATTCAGTAATGAAAGATAATGTCATCCTTCCGCGACGTGCCTTTTGCTTTCAATGTGGGAGGGACGGAAGCTAGCCTGAATGGAGGGCACCCTGTACTCACTCTCCTGCCACCAGAGTTGACAACTTTTAGGAGCATATTCTTGCCCTACTGGGGTTGATTTGTATTTTGTTTTCCCTTCTTTTCACTGAGTTTTGCTTACTTGCTTCTTACTGATGATTTCATTTTGTTGAGATTCATATACACAAACACATGCACGCACACACACAACACATATATTTGTCTGCCTCTCCCTTCAGTCATGGATCATTTCCTGCTTAAATCATTTCCCCAGGCTCCCCTCCCCTTCATCTGGCTAACGCTTCAGCTTTCCTCATGGAAACCTTTCTGACCCTTCACCACTCTTCCTATTTGCTTTCATAGCACCCTATGTTCTTCCTTCCTAACACTTACCGTGATAAAAATTGCATAATTTATTTGTGTCATATTAGTCTGACTCCCTTTGCAGGCTGCAGGCTCCAAGAAGGCAGCAAGCTTGTCTATTTTGTTCACTGACATGTCCCTAAGACTTGCAGTGCTTAGCATTTAGTAGGGGCTCCAGAAATATGTGTGGAGTGGATGGATGGGCGAATAAATGAAAAGTGAATGAATGAATAAGGCCCAGAAGCTGGCTTCCATCCATAAGAATGGACTAGCTCTGCGGTGGCAGGTCTGCCCCTTTCCTCATTTCATATAGAGCTTCATCTTCACTCTTGCCGTTGGCGGGATTCCTCCACAGCTTCTCCTACACTCTCTTAAAATGAAATTGATGAAATTGATTTACTAGTAACATGAACAGTTCAACCAGAAGGTTTTCATAGATCATGATTCTACAGAAATGCAATCTTGCTCAAACTGTGGCTTAAACACACATTGATAATACCCTCTGTGTCTTCTAATAGGGCACGTAAATCTACTTTGGGATAGCCCATATGGTTATTAAGAGAAGTAGGATGGTTAAAGGATCTTACAAATGACAGAACCCATTTTAGATTCCACGTTGACAATTTTTCCAGCCCAACAGTTCAACACTAAAGATTCTGCATGCATCATTTGGGGTCCCTCACTTTTGCCTCTTGGATTTCCTACCCTCTTTGTGCCCCCAGTTAATCAAATGAGCAGGCGAACAGGAAGAGCTCCTTAAAAGGAAGGTGTGGGTTTAAATCAAATCAGTCTTTTTTCCTATTGACGACTGCCCACAGAGCATAAAGAGTGCTTGAGACTTGGAGAGAAAAGTCAAGGAGGGAGCAGAAAGTGAGGCAGAACCATGGATTTTTTTCTCTTTATGTTTCTGTCCTTAATAAAATAGCAACACGAAGGCTTCTCAGATGACGAGCGGTTTTCCTCTTCCAGTCCAGTCTAAGAATCACGTTGAACAACTGCAGGCAGCTATGTAAGAAATAGTTTCCAAAATAATTTTCCGTAGCTCTGCTGTGTTTGGGTCAACCCTCAGGCTTCTTGACAATAGATTTGTTCTTGTTTCCTCCTGATACCTGGTGCAGTGCTTTGGTGATTGTGCTAAGAGGACATGAGTACCCGCCTCTCAAACTCCCAGAGGTACATTGGCATTATAAAGGAACAATAGCCCAAGCTTATGTGTGGAGGGAATATATTGAAGGATGCTATGTTTAATTTCACTGCTTCCGTGAATGGTCTTCAAGATGAATAGCTTCCAGATTCCTATGATTTCTCATTTCTTTTTTCTTTAAATAGCATATCAGGGCCCGCAGTTCACCCTAAATAGCATTCATTTCAGCAATTCAGACCTGTCTGGGTGTGTGTCACAGAAAGGCGGGGCAAGGGTCACTTTGGAAGGGGATTTTGGTGGTGGGAGTCTATACCCTGGAGTGGAGCCGGCTTGGGTACTTCAGACGTCAGTGGGCTCCTCCCTTGGCTCCAGGTAAAAAGAAACTGTACACTGAAGCTGCAATAGCCAGTTTTCAGAAGCTAGGGGAGATGTGAACAGCACAATCTGATGCCAGGGGAGAAAAGGTAACTAAAGTGGGAAGGAGCAACATTCTGTCTGCTTCTGTGCTAATACTGCAGCATTTGGGGGATCTTGAATTCTTCTGAGACTGTAACTGTCTATATCTTTGGGGACATGGTGGCAGCAGCATTGGCAGACATCAGCACCCTCATGGGGCAGAGTCCATGCGGGCTTATGTGGGCACATGCAAAAGATTCCTGAGGATTCCTGATAAAACCTAAAGGAGAGAGCTCACAGAGAGGGTGGAGGATGCAGGAGCCCGTGGGACAGCAATAATCATTGTTAATGTGACCCTGTTTGGAAACTTAAGTGTAGAACAAGGAAAGCACAAGTTACAGGAGAATTATAAAATGTCAGTGCCGGGAAGGATCTTAGAGATTATCTAGTCAAATATCCCTCATGATACAGGCGATGATAGCAAAGCCCAAAGAGGATAGGCTACTCACCCTTGCTTGATGGCCAGTTTACAACATAACCAGAGTAGAAGTTAGTTCTCTGGAGGCTCAGCCCATGACACATGATGGACT
>NW_026656416.1:0-4928 GCF_009828535.3 Hylobates moloch
GATAAATATTTTCAAACTTCTAGAAAGAAAATTTAAACATTTGGTTCTGGATACATGTTGTACCTAGTTGAATATAAAAATCAATAGATAAAAAGTGTGTTTACTATAGTGTATAATTCCATTTACATGAAACATCCAGAAAAGATAAATGTATAGGAACAAAAAGTAGATTAATGTTTGCCAAGGGCTGGGTCTGGAAGCTGCTAGTGACTGCTAATGGGCATGAGGGATCTTGCAGGGATGGAAATGATTGTAAAATTGGACTGTGGAGATGGCTGCACGACTCAGTAAATTTACTAAAAATCTTTTAACTTCATGTTAAAACAGATACATTCTATAGAATGTAAATTGTATTTCAACAAAGCTTTTTAGTAAAAAAAAAGGAAAAATGTGTTTACTATATCAGCTTAGAAACATACCTTGTTTCCAGGAAATAAAATGTAGAGCTGAGAGATGATTTACTTTGAGAAAAGACATTGTGTCACCTATGAAATTTTATTAGGCGCAGAGTCATATTTTAAGGTAGATGGTCCTGTACTGCTGAAATAAAGATTTTAATGTCTTTATGTTGCCACATGTTAAGACCACGATGAAGGTATAAATGGAAAAGTTTACACCCGAAATGAGTATTTTGAAATTAAATTTTAATTAAGTGATTTGCTTCGACACTTAATTCTAGATTTCCCAGATGAACTGAAGTGTATTGCTGTGTCTTGTAATATCTTGCTTTAAGTAGCTTTTTATATATTTTGGTTGGTATAGCTTTATTATTATTCATATTATAACTTAAATCTGAAAATATGTCAGTCTCAAATTACATATTTTTATGACCACGTAATGTTTTAAAGGCACCTACTTGTTATAAAATTATAATTTAGGACAAATGTGGTAAATTTCAGCAAAGCCATATTTGATTTAGTCTTCCCACTGGTATTCATAATTTACTTTGAATATTTTTATTAATAATTAGCTCATAATTTTTATTTCAAGGCTCAATGACTGTCATTTGAATATAACTTTGTCCAGTACAAAGATACTGTAGCTGCCTGTGATTTATGAGTTAGGCATTAGATCCCCATTTTCAGACTAAAGAGGGGTGGCAGGCTTCATGTACAGTGGGAATGGAGTAATTACAGGAGGGAGTTGTAGGAGCTTGAAGTCAGAGAGGGAGGTAGAGGCCTCAAAGGCCATTGGAATTTTACTTTTATTCTGAGACAGGAATCTGTTGGAAGGATTTGAACAGGTGATTGAATGTGTTAGGAACTTTGAGGTTGAGTTGAGCTTCTAAGATGATTGAATGGTGGGATGAATCTGTTGTGTCAAGTAAGAGAATACCAATTTGGCAGGAGGATAACACATTCTGCCTCCCTCACTGAATTCAGTAATAAAAGTGTGTACATGTGATGAAAAGACGGTGAGTTGATGTGTGTGGTGACAATTTTCAAAGTAGGCATGTTAGAGTTAAATATTATTAACATTATTTAATAATGAGGCAACTTATAAAATCAGTAACAAAAATATTTTCTCAGGTGGTGATGAGACAACTTCAACAAGAAGTGGCTGATTCCCTTAAAAAATTAACTATGTTAGAGTCTCCACTGGAAGGTATATCATGTTGTCACATTAATTTGGATGAGACACAGGCCTCAAAGAAGAAATTATTTCAAGTGGAAAGTCAAGTATGTATGGAATTTAACATGTCGACCGTTATTCTGTAGCTGGTTGAATTATATAACATGTTTTAGGATACTAATTTTGGCAGAAGCTTGATTTTGTATTTTCATTATAATTATTTCCATTTTACTATCTTTATAATGTACTTTTTTTTTATATTGTGACTTTTGTTCTACCATTTTGAAAAACGATTGCATACCTTTTCTCTTACAATAGGTACCCTTGGAAAAGTTGATAATTATACATCATTCCTCAGAGAAAATTGACTTTTTTCCTGGTAAACATATTTTCAAGTAATTTTTGTATTGCTATGATGAGGCAGGGCAGATTAAATCAGAGGAGAATGTTTAATGGAATGTTCCAGAAAATTGTTTTATTTCTTCACTTTTGTGGACACAGAATCTGTGTCTATTTATTTCACAAATTCTAGGTTAACTTGTACAGAAAGGCCATTATACTGTTCTTTGAAATGTACGTTTTATGTTAATTTACAAACTATTTGAAAAGTTAGGCATTTTCTTTATTTACCTTTTATTTAAAATATACTATAAAAGTGTAGAAATATTTAGATCTGATATAGTATGTACATCAAAAATTGAGAGCTGAGAAAATTATCTCAATCCTGCCATTGGATTTTAAAAAGTTTCACTGAGATATAATTCATGTATCAGACAGTTCAACCATTTAAAATGTGCAACTCAGTATCTGTTAGTATATTCACAGCATTTTCATCACCCTCAAAAGCGACCCCACGTCTCCTAGGCATGACTGCAACCTTCTTCCATGTCCCTCCACCTACCCCTGTTGTAGGCAACCACCATCTACTTTTGTCTCCATAGGTTTGCGTGTTCTGCATATTTCGTATACATAGTTATACAATATGTAGTCCTTTATGACTGGCTTGTTCACTTAGCTGAATGTTTTCAGAATTCATGCATGTTTTAGCACACATTGGCAGTTTACTTCTTCTTATAGTTAAATGATATTCTATTCCATGGCTATACTGGTTTTCCATTCATTCATCAGTTGATGGACCTTTAGGTTAGTTTCCACTTTTCAGCTATTATGAAAAATGCTGCTGCAAACATTCACTTACAGGTTATTATGTGGACACGTGTTTTTATTTCCCTGCCCTTGGACTTTATCCTCAGAGTTAATTGGGCAGATTTCAGCACTTGTCTTGCTCATGCTATCCTTTCTGCCTTCTCAGTTTCTGTTCATCTAGCCTCATTCATTCAGACCTGGCAGACAATTTTTTTGTTTTCATGAAGCTTTCTCTGACTGTTTTGACTCTCATTGACCTTATGTGTTAGCAATTCTTGTCTAGTCTGTGCAGAAAAACTCAGTCCTTAATTTTACATGGCTTTTATTTTTTTATAGAAGATAATTTTGTCTCATAAATTTGCTTAACGGGGAATAATATATAATATGTATGCCACCTATCCTTGCATACATTGAAAATATTTTAGCTTAGAAGTTTTTAGCATACAATTAAATACTTTATACCATACCAATTATTTCTTCTTTGAGACCTTGACACAGTAAGGTTTATATTCTAAATGTATTTTTAGCAATTAAATACCAAATCTAAACCAATTGTCTAATAGAGGAGAATCGTTCAATCCAAGTTTATGTTTTTCTCACTATGAAAAAGAATCTAAATTGGCCTTTTTTCACTATGCAGCCAGAATTGTGTTTCTGGACTGCTACTAGTTTGTCAGCTGAGCAGTTCTGGCTGCAGCTTGTCTGATGCACCATAGTACAGCCCCTCAATCTGAGTGTTCAGCAGAGTGCTTGTGAAGGAAGCAACACAGCAAGAGTTGCTCAGAGGGAACTGATTCAGGAACCTCCATTTAGCAATAGAGTCCAGGATTTTCAGCTCAGTGTCTTTAGCCTGTCTCTGCTGGTCATGTCAGTTATGTGCTGTTCAGTCCAGGAGGTGCTATTTCATTGTAGTACATACATGGTCATTGCCTATTGAGTCATGCAGAGAGAAAAGTAAGTTATAAATTATATGCCCCCCATTTGCTGCAACTCTCAGTGGTGAGAATAATGATTCAGTGTAGCTGTAGGAGACTACTTCCATTGGCATGCCACCTACCTAACACACAGAATTTTGTTAAAATATACAATAAAATTATTATGCTAATAGCAAATATTTTATGTAGCTCACTATGTTCCACATACTAAGTGCTTCATGTTAGTCCCCAGTTAAACACCTGGTTGGGGGAGGTGGCTCATGCCAGTAATGCTAGCATTTTGGAGGGCTATGGCAGGAGGATGGCTTGAGCCCAGGAGTTTGAGATCAGCCAGAGCAATATAGTGAGACCCTGTCTTAAAAAAAAAAAAAATTAAATACTTAGCTGAGGCATGGTGGTGCATGACTGTAGTCCCAGCTACATTGGGAGGCTGTGGTAGGAGGGTCGCTTGAGCTTGGAATATTGAGGCTGCAGTGAGTGGTTATCAAGCCATTGCATTCCAGTCTGGGTAACAGAGGGAGACTCTGTCTCATAAATAAAACATTTTGTGTAGATTCCCACAGAAGTGAGTTAGACATCAGGCATAGAATTATTAGCCACTTTTATGTCTGCCTTGGGAGTAAAACATATAATAAGGGATGGCATTAAACCATCTCAATCAATAGCCTCCAACTTCTCAAGGAGGTTCTTATTTCATGAATTTCTAAGCAAGAGACTACCTGGATTAAGACATTTGGTGGACACCATTTTGAGATGAAGAATCTCGATTGGGAAGAAGGGACATCTCTACTTGACTAGAGCTTCCCAATGATATAGTTGAGTGTCCCCTGAAAGAAACTGTAGAACAAGATGTTCATCATGCCGTATCTCTATGGAAGAGGAAACTCTTTAAAAGAGAACAAAGGGAAACAATTGATAATCTGATTCTCATGGGAAAGTTTTCATTATAAAAGAAAAAAAGGGTTGGGCACCGTGACTCACGTCTGTAATCCCAACATTTTGGTGGGCTGAGGTGGGTGGATTACCTGAGGTCAGGAGTTCAAAAACAGCCTGGCCAACATGGTGAAACCCTGTCTCTACTGAAAATACAAAAATTAGCCAGGCATGGTGTTGTGCACTTGTAGTTCCAGCTACTTGGGAGGCCAAGGCAGGAGAATCACTTGAACCCAGGAGGTGGAAGTTGCAGTAAGCCAAGATGGCGCCACTGCACTGCAGCCTGAATGACACAGTGTGACTCCATCTCAAAAGAAAAAAGAAAAAGAAAAAAAAGGACAA
>NW_026656416.1:4938-5824 GCF_009828535.3 Hylobates moloch
ATAAGAACCAACATAAAATAGACAAGATTCACTATCTACAAAAGTAATCTGCACCAAGTAGCAATGTCTGAACGTGTGGTTGAGAATATTGTCTATAATATGTGTACTAGAAGGAAGAGGCCTCAAAGAAAAAGGTCAGAGCTGGAAATGTAGATTAGGGAATCTAGGTCAAAGTTTTGAGATTTTAGGAGTCCTGAGAGAATGTAAAAAGTGGAATAGCAGCCGGGCATGGTGGCTCACGCCTGTAATCCCAGTACTTTGGGAGGCCAAGGCAGGCAGATCATGAGGTCAGGAGTTCAAGATCAGTCTGGCCAACATAGTGAAACCCTGTCTCTACTAAAAATAAAAAACATTAGCTGGGCATGGTAGTACAAGCCTGTAATCCTAGCTACTTGGGAGGGTGAGGCAGGAGAATTGCTTGAACCCGGAAGGCAGAGGTTGCGGTGAGCTGAGATCATGCCACTGCACTCCAGCCTGGGTGACAGTGGGGGACTCCATCTCAAAAACAAACAAACAAACAAACAAAAAACAGAAAGGAATAGGGCTGAAGAACAGAGGTTGCTGCATTTAGAAATGAAGTGCGGTCAGAGGAGCAGAGGGAACAATTGGTCACTGCTCGTAGTTGCTGCTGAGTAAAGCAGGATAAAGTCCTTCATGACCCTTGGACTTTTTTATTGGAATTATTAAAAATCAGATTTCAGTATTAAAAACACAATAAGTGATGAAAAATAGATTTCTGGATAAGAACATGTTTCATAGAGTCCAAAGGAAGAGAAGAAACAGGACAATAGAAAAACCACAAAAAGTAGACAAAAGTTGTTTTTGTTTATTATATTAAAAAACTTTATTTAAAGAGAAATGGTTAAGAGAAAGGGAAAAACTGAAA
>NW_026656417.1:0-5823 GCF_009828535.3 Hylobates moloch
ACTTCCCAGACAGGGCGGCCAGGCAGAGGCGCTCCTCACTTCCCAGATGGGGCGGCCGGGCAGAGGTGCTCCTCACTTCTTCCCAGATGATGGGTGGCTGGGCAGAGGTGCTCCTCACTTCCCAGACAATGGGTGGCCAGGCAGAGGGGCTCCCCACTTCCCAGACGATGGGTGGCTGGACAGAGGCGCTCCTCACTTCCCAGACGATGGGTGGCCAGGCAGAGGTGCTCCTCACTTCCCAGACGATGAATGGCCCAGCAGAGGCGCTCCTCACTTCCCAGATGATGGGTGGCCGGGCAGAGGCGCTCCTCACTTCCCAGACGATGAGTGGCCCAGCAGAGGCGCTCCTCACTTCCCAGATGATGGGTGGCCGGGCAGAGGAGCTCCTCACTTCCCAGATGATGGGTGGCCGGGCAGAGGTGCTCCTCACTTCCCAGACAATGGGTGGCTGGGCAGAGGTGCTCCTCACTTCTTCCTAGACAGGGCGGCCGGGCAGAGGCGCTCCTCACTTCCCAGATGGGCTGGCCGGGCAGAGGCACTCCTCACTTCCCAGATGGGGCGGCCGTGCAGAGGTGTTCCTCACTTCCCAGATGATGGGTGGCATGGCAGAGGTGCTCCTCACTTCTTCCCAGATGGGGCAGCTGGGCAGAGGCGCTCCTCACTTCCCAGATGGGGCGGCCGGGCAGAGGCGCTCCTCACTTCCCAGACAGGGCGGCCGGGCAGAGGCGCTCCTCACTTCCCAGATGGGGCAGCCAGGCAGAGGCGCTCCTCACTTCTTCCCATACGGGGCGGCCGGGCAGAGGCGCTCCTCACTTCTTCCCAGACGGGCCAGCTTCCCAGACGATGGGTGGCCGGGCAGAGGCGCTCCTCACTTCCCAGACGATGGGTGGCCGGGCAGAGGCGCTCCTCACTTCCCAAGCACTCCTCACTTCTTCCCAGACGTGGCGCCCAGGCAGAGGCGCTCCTCATTTCTTCCCAGACGGGGCGCCTGGGCAGAGGCGCTCCTCACTTCTTCCCAGATGGGGCGGCCGGGCAGAGGCGCTCCTCACTTCCCAGATGGGGTGGCCGGGCAGAGGCGCTCCTCACTTCCCAGACGTGGCGGCCAGGCAGAGGCGCTCCTCACTTCTTCCCAGACGGGGCAGCTGGGCAAAGGTGCTCCTCACTTCCCAGATGGGGCGGCCGGGCAGAGGCGCTCCTCACTTCCCAGATGGGGCAGCTGGGCAGAGGCACTCCTCACTTCCCAGATGATGGGTGGCCAGGCAGAGGCGCTCCTCACTTCCCAGATGATGGGTGGCCGGGCAGAGGCACTTCTCACTTCCCAGATGGGGTGGCTGGGCAGAGATGCTCCCCACCTCCCAGACGGGGTGGCGGCCGGGCAGGGGCTGCAATCCCAGCACCCTGGGAGGCCAAGGCAGGTGGCTGGGAGGCGGAGGCTGCAGCGAGCCAAGACCACACCACCGCACTGCAGCCCTGGCAACACTGAGCACCGAGTGAGTGAGACTCCATCTGCAGTCCCAGCACCTTGGGAGGCCGAGGCAGGCAGAGCACTCAGAGTCAGGTGCTGCAGAGCAGCCTGGCCAACATGGCGAAACCGCACCTCCAGCCAAAGGAGAAAAAGCAGGCAGTGGTGGTGGCACACACCAGCAATCCCAGGCAGCCCGCAGGCTGGGGTAGGAGAATCACGGGAGGTGGAGGCAGGGAGTCTGCAGTGAGCCGACTAGATTCCAGTCTGGGCCACAGAGGGAAAAGAAAGAAAGAAAGAAAGAGAGAAAGAAAGAAAGAAAGAAAGAAGAAAGGAAAGAAAGAAAGAAAGAAAGAAAGAAAGAAAGAAAGGAAGGAAGGAAGGAAGGAAGGGAGGGAGGGAGGAAGGAAGGGAGGAAAGAAGGAAGCCAAAAACAGTTTTTCTAAACTGCTCAAAAAATAGAATGTTTTCACTCTGTGAGATTCCAGCATGCTTCACAAAGCAGTGTCTCAGAAAGCTTCTTTCTAGTTTATATCTGAAGACATTTCCTGTTTCAACATTGGCCTCAAAATGCTCCCCAATATCCCTTCTCAGTTTCTAAAAAAACAATTTCTAAACTACTCAATTTTTGTACCTGAGCAAGTTAGAGAAATGCCACACTTTGAGATGAATTTAAGAGTCCTTTTTTAGCTGGCACCCGAGAGATGGCTAACACTTGAAATTCTCTCAGCCTTGAGAAAGGGGCTTTTTTTTCCTTTATACTTTGCTTTAGGAAGGGGAGGGTAGCTCAGTTGCAACAATTCTACAGAAGTAAAAACACGGAAAAAAAATTAAAAGACAAATCATTACAGGGAAACAAACAGTTCCAGGTGCAAGGGCTTTAAATCTACCATTAGATGTTAGGTATGGGGGCTCTGTGGGACACAAACTCACGACTTTGTGGTTATCTCTTGAGTGAAATCCTGGGAGCTTCGCACATTGTTTGCTTAAGTACCTTATCAGCTAATTGGACTCTTTGATATGTTGAGAGTCAGCTTACACAAGTTAACTCCTTGAGGAAGAGGGTGGGTAAGGATTCCTTGATGTCTTGTAAATGAAGGAGTCAAATGGAGTTCGTTCATCCAGCTTTCTCAGCTAAGGGAGAGTCTATTCCTGTGGAAACAAGGCTAGGTGGTTAAGGGAGAAAGGGAGAGTCTAAAAACAAGTTTAGTAAAAACAAGGTTAGGTATTATACAATAAAAAGAAAGCTTTCACTCTGTGAGATGCAAGCATGCATTACAAAGAAGTGACTCAGAAAGCTTTTTTCTATTTTATACCTGAAGACAATTACTTTTTCACCATTGGCCTCAATCTGCTCCCCAATATCCCTTCTCAGATTCTAAAAAAGCAGTGTTTCCAAGCTGCACAATCAAAAGAAAGTTTTAACTCTGTGAGATGAAAGCACACATCAAAAAGCAGTGTCTCAGAAAGCTTCTTTCTAGTTTTTACCTGAAGATATTTCCTTTTTTACCATAGGCCTCAGTGTGCTCCCAAAAATCCTTTGGCAGGTTCTACAAAAACAGTGTTTCCAAACTGCTCAATCAAAAGAAAGATTTAATTCTGTGAGATGAATGCATGCATTGCAAAGCAGTTTCTCAGAAAGCTTCTTTTTCGTTTTTAACTGAAGATGTTTCCGTTTTCAACATAGACCTCAATGCACTCCCAAATATCCCTGGGTAGATTCTACAAAAAGAGTGTTTTGAAACTTCTCAATCAAAACAAAGCTTTAACACTGTGAGATAAATGCATACATCATGAGCCATTTTCTCAGAAAGCTTCTTTCTAGTTTTTATCTGAAGATATTTCCTTTTTCACCACAAGCCTGAATGCATTCCCAAATATCCCTTCGCAGATTCTACAAAAGCAATGATTCCCAACTTCCCAATCAAAAGAATGGTTTACTTTTGTGAGATGAATGCATACAACAAAAAGCAGTTTCTCAGAAAGCTTCCTTCTAGTTTTCGTCTGAATATATTTCATTTGTCACCATAGCCCTCAATATGCTCCCAAATATGCCTTTGCAGATTCTATAAAAACTGTGTCCAAGCTGCTCAATCAAAAGAAAAGTTTAACTTTGTGAGATGAATTCACACATCACAAAGCAGTTTCTCAGAAATCTTCTTTCTAATTTTTATCTGGAGATATTTCCTTTTTCACCTTAGGACTCAGTGAATTCCCAAATATCCCTCTACAGATTCTAAAAAAACAGTGTTTCCAAAATGCTCAAACATAAGAAACCATTAACTCTGTGAGATGAATGTGCACATCACAATGCAGTTTCTCAGAAACTTTCTTTCTAGTTTACATCTGAAGATTTTTTTTTCACCATAGGCCTCAATGTGCTCTCAAATATGCCTTCACAGATTCTACAAAAACAGTATTTACAAACTGCTGAATGCAAAGAAAGATTTAACTCTGTGAAATGAATGCACACATCACAAAGCAGTTTCTCAGAAATCTTCCTTCTTTTTTTTATCTGAAGATGTTTCCTTTTCATCATTGGCCTCCATGTGCTCCCAAATATCCCTTTGCAGTTTGTACAAAAACAGTATTTCCAAACTGCTGAATAACAAGAAGGTTTAACCCTGTGATATGAATGCACACATCACAAAACGTTTTCTTAGAAAGCTTCTTTCTAGTTTTTATATGATTATGATACCATTTTCACCAGAGGCCTCAATGCCCTCCTAAATATCCCTTCACGGATTTACAGAAACAGCGTTTCCAAACTGCTGAGTGAAAAGAAAGGTTTAACTCTGCAAGATGAAGGAGCTCATCACAAAACAGTTTCTCAGATAGCTTCCTTCTGGTTTTTATCCTGTGATATTTGCTTTTATGCCATTGGCCTTAATGAGTTCCAAATGCCCATTGTAGAACGGACATAAACACTGTTTCAAAACTGCTGAATCCAAAAAAATGTTTAACTCTGTGATATGAATGCACACATCACAAAAGAGATTCTCAGGAAGTTTCTTTCTAGTTTGTATATGAAGATACTTCTTTTTCACTGTAGTCCTCAATGTGCTCCTAAATATCCCTTCACAGATTCTACAAAAACAGTGTTTCCAAACTGCTGAATGAAAAAAAGGTTTAACTCTGTGGCATGAATGAATGCAGAAATCACAAATCGGTTCCTCGAATAGCTTCATTCGAGATTTTATCCTGGGATATTCACTTTTTAACCTTTGGCCTCAATGAGCTCCCAAACATCCATTCACAGAATGGAAAGAAAACAGTGTTTACAAACTGCTGAATGAAAAGAAACGTTTAACTCTGCGAGGTGAATACACACATCAAAAGTGGTTTCTCAGCTAGCTTACTTCTAGTTTTTATCCTGGGATATTGTCTTTTTCACCTTTGGCCTCGATGAGTTCCAAATGTCCGTTTGTAGAATGGACAAAATTAGTGTTTTCAAACTGCTGAATCTAGAGAAATTTTTAACTCTGATATGTGTGCACACATTACACAGAAGATTCTCAAAAGGATTCTTTCTAGTTTTTAGATGAAGATATTTCTTTTTCATGATAGTCTTCAATGTGCTCCTAAATATCCCTTTGCAGATTCTACAGAAACATTGTTTCCAAAGCTGCTGAATGAAAGAAAGTTTTCCTCTGCAAGATGATTCCACACATCACAATTCGGTTTCTCTGATAGCTTCCTTCTAGTTTTTATCATGCAATATTCCTTTTTTCACCATTGGCCTCTATGAGCTCGCAAATGTCCATTCACAGAATTGACAAAAAACAGTGTTTCCAAACTGCTGACTCAAAAGAAATGTTTACATCTGTGACATGAATGCACACATCACAAAGCAGTTTCTTAGAGAGCTTCTTTCTAGGTTTTATCTGAAGATTTTACCTTTCTCACCATAGGTTTTAATGTGCTCCCAAATATCCCTTCACAGATTCTACAAAAACTGTTTCCAAACTGCTGAATGAAAAGACAGGTGTGTCTCTGTGGTATGAATGCTTGCATCAGATAGAAGCAGCAGGGAAGCTTGCATCAGGGAAGCTCAGATAGCTTCCCTCTATTTTTTTAGTGGGATACTCACCTTTTCACCACTGGTCTCAATGAGCTCCCAAATGTCCATTCGCAGAATGGACAAAAACAGTGTTTCCAAACTGTGGAATGAAAGAAAGGTTTAATTCTGTGAGATGAGTGCTCACATCACAAAGAGGTTTCTCAGATAACTTCTTTCTTGTTTTAATCCTGGGATATTCATTTTTTCACCATTGGCCTCAATGAGCTCCCAAATGTGCATTTGCAGAACGGACAAAAACAGTGCTTCCAAACTGCTGAAGCAATAGAAAGGTTTACCTCTG
>NW_026656418.1:0-5822 GCF_009828535.3 Hylobates moloch
GAGTCACCTCTAAAGAATCTCCAAGCCGAATCCGTGCTGCTGGGATAACGCTGCCTAATGCACCAGCCTCCAGTGCTCTGCGTAATGGCATCCGCGCTAATGGAGATGAGCTCGGCTTCATGGAGGTTCGACTCCTGAGAATGGATCTTAAAGGTGAGGCACGGCAGCTCAGGAGAAAGTCGATTTAATTTGTTTAACATCATAAAAAGGGACATTTCCACATGGACAGCAAGGACATGAATATCATGTGTGTATGGCAGAATTATAAACGCATTTTTGGCGAAATTCAATAAAGCTGATTCCGCTGCATAAGGTCAGCAATTTACTATAAAAAATGATATGATTGCAATTTTTAATATAACCCATGTATTTGCTGCAAGATGCTCTAGAAGATTGTGTAATGTAACCATTCGACCTCTCCACAGGAGCAGAGATCACCCTATTTACCCTTTATTGTCCTGATAAAAGCGTCCATACAGAACAACAAAGTCAACAGCATTTACTTAAGAGCCACACTCAAGCCCAAGACTTCCTCTCCTCATACACAAGAATGGGGCTCGGGATGAAAGCCCTCATGGAAGGCAGCAGGAAAAACTCCAAATTAAATTCACTTCCTATGTAGCAAAATAATTACTGAAATGTATATGAAAATGTATAGATGAACTAAGTAACCTCTGTAGTCATTCTAGATTTCATTTTCTATAATGTGATTCTTCAAGGGGAGAGCACAGGTGCAGACTACACACTGAAATTCAACTCAGTGATGACAGAGACCCTGCTCCTCAAATTGGGTGGGCTTCCATATGTCTCATAAGCCCATGTTTACACTTTTTGAGGAAATGACTTAGGTTACCATGAAAATTAAATGGGCAAATGTATGTGTGAATGCTTTTAAGCTGTAAAGCAAAATACACATGCCAGTGACTATTATACAGTCTGCACCGTATCATCTCAGGCTTGCCTGTAAATTAAAACATCTGTATTACTAGTAGCTTCTACAGCCTCATCACCAAGTTCTCTAAGGGTGTGGACCATTTATGTCCCCAGTGCACTTAGCATAGCACTTGGCAAACAGCAGACGAGGAATGCTTGGTGAACAGAGCTGAACTTGGTCACAGCTAACATGGACAATTCTAGACTGGGAGAATAGAACTTTTATTTTCCATGGTGTCTCCAGATGGAAGCTATAAAATGTCACTCTCATTTTCACTCACTACTGCAGGAGTTCCTAGATCAAATCAAGCTCCTTTCCTGCCTTGGAGTCTTTGAGAGCTTGCTGTCCTTTCTGCCCAGGCACTCTCACTCTTCACAGAACCACTTCTCATTCTTCTGGTCTCAGCAACCTTCCCAATGCAAACCTACCCCACCCTCTCCATTATTCTCTCTCACAGCACCTTGCTTACCTGTATTTTGCTTGTTTGTTCATATTTCTGGAGAGTCTGCCTCCACCCCAGGCCTCTGTTTGTTTTATGTAAATGGTAACATTACATCCTCACTCCCAGGGCCAGCACCATGCCTTGTAAGATATATGCACTCAATAAATACTTGTTGGATGGAAAGATGGATGGATGGATGGATGGATGAATGGATGGGTGGTGGATGAATGAATAGTAAAAATCTTTTCAAATAAGGTACTAAGATCTTCCAAAGAACAGTGCTATTTTATGTTATTTCTGTTATTTTCTATTATTTCTGCCTGTTACAGGTGAGCATCCCTGATCCAAAAATCTGAAATCCGAAATAATCCAAAATCTGAAACTTTTTGAGTGCCGACATTACATTCAAAGGAAATGCTCATTGGAGGATTTTGGAATAGGGATGTTCAACTAATACAATATTCTGCAAATATTCCAAAATCTGAAAAAATCCAAACTTTGAAACATTTCTGGTCCCAAGCGTTTTGGATCAGAGATACTTAATCTTTATTTCTATTTCAGCACTGTGTCTCCTCTTTTCAGGACTGCCTAAAGGAGAGCCTTTGGGGAAAAAAAATGTAAGTAAATATCAGAAATAGACTCAAAGAGGACATCATGGAGCTCCATATTTATTCTCTTTCAATTACATTCTGTGCAAATTATCTTCATGTGAAAGTTACACCAATTTTTCTAGCTGCCTCTTCTTCAAATTCAACCTGTGTCCTTTCGGCCAAGACCCCAAATTTTGCAATTAGAATAATTTAATTCACAATTCCGCAGGTGACTTACAAAGCTGGGGAGAGTATGGCTTTGTTCTTTAGCTTCATAGGTTTACTACTGTCAGTGTTAAAATATTTTTCTTACAGCTTAAAGCCAAAAACAGACTGGAAAAGAGTCCCATTCCTATGCACTTTCAGTTTCATTGAAAAGATGACATTTACGTGGTTGTGATATTTAATTTATCACAGAGGGCCATGATTTTTTTTTTCCTGAAATACCATGATATAGTAAACTTCAACTTCATGAATGAAAGCCTCTGCAACCATGTAACAATCTGAAAATCCACACAAAATTTAAGACCACCATATTACTAAAGACAATCTACTCAACAATCTAATTACAGAAAGATTACTTTAAAGGGCTTTAAAACTAAAAAGAATAATTAACAGTAAGAGATTAGAGCATGCCCAAGTCCTCTGTCTGATGAGAGGGGAGAGTTCTGAGGAGATCAGCTCCTATCAGGATGTTGAAGAAACTGAACAGGTATGTTTGAAGTTGGAAGGGAAACATTACTAGAGTTGTTCAATTCTCAGCACAATTTAAATATAAGTTAGCTTGCCCCATCACTCTGTTTACTGAGGACCATTAGTAAGTCACCTTTACTTCAAAAACGGAAAGAAGATCAAGCTGTGGAATGACCAACCTAGCAAGCCTATCTATAGTTAAAAATAAATTTAAAATAGAAGCACACTGTCTTATACAAAGATGAGAATACTCCGTATTCATACAATTACAGATACACTAATTCATACACCACCCTCCAACAGATAAACTTATTTTTAAAAGACATCAGCTCAAAAGTGTTGAATATAACAATGGATTGGTAAATTAATGAATACTATCCAAAGTTATTTTTAAATCTTTCTAATTACAGTCCAATCAACATAAAATGTTTTTCAGTAGAGATTGCCTTATGTTATACCTTATGTTAAGTTTCAAAAATCCCTGCTTCTAACATTTTCCAACAGTTCCAATAAGCCCGCATATTGTGTAGTCCGTTCGGTGGAAACTCTCTTGTCTACCCTTAGCAGATAAATCTCATTAAAAGAACTTCCATCCCTAAGTGAGGCCAGATAGGAAAGAAAGTTTTCTTTTTGTTTTGTTTTGTTTGTTTGTCTGTTTTGAGACAGAGTCTCACTCTGTCACCCAGGCTGGAGTGCAGTGGCATGATCTCAGCTCACTGCAACCTCCACCTCTGGGGTTCAAGCGATTCTCCTGCCTCAGCCTCCCAAGTAGCTGGGATGACAGGCATGCGCCACCACACCTGGCTAATTTTTTTGTATTTTTAGTAGAGACAGGGTTTCACCATGTTGACTAGACTGGTCACGAACTCCTGACCTCAGGTATCTGCCTGCCTCAGCCTCCCAAAGTGCTGGGATTACAGGCGTGAGCCACTGCACCCGGCCAACAAGTTTTCTGAAAATCATCTCGAAAGCCAGTGATGATACAGAATACATCAACATTTATCTCTTGGGCAAACTGGAAATACATCATTACAGTTGTTAACAAAGGCCCAAGTCTTCTAAAAATAATAATAATAGACTAAAAAAGCATAAAAGTATCCTTCCATCACATATACACAGAAGTCTCCCTTTATCTGTGGTTTTGCTTTTTGCAGTCTCAGTTACCTGAAAATAAGATAATTTGGGAGAGGGGGTGAGCCCATTCACATTACTTTTATGACAGTATATTGTTTTAACTGTTCAATTTTATTATTAGTTAACACTGTTAATCTCTTAGTGTACCTAATTTATAAATTAAACTTTATCACAGGTATGCAAGCATAAGAAAAACAGTACATATAGAGTTCGGTACTAGCCGAGGTTTCAGACATCCACTGGAGGTCTTGGAACGTCTCCTCCGTAGTTAAGGCGGGGACTAAAGCACCCATAATTTGCTCTATATTGCACAAAATGCTTCCCTCCATGGCAGCTAGAGTTCTGGATGGGAATTAGGTACCACCAATTAGGCGCACTCATGGACAATTTGGAAAGTGGAAATGAGGCAGAGGACTGCTGTTCTTGCTGCTTTTGATTGCTGCAAATATCAGCAGATGGGCAGGCAGGATATTGGAAACACCGAGGTTTCCTATTGTAATGTCCAGTCTCCAGCTTCATGGGGGTCAAGAGCCAATCTTCACAGAAGTAGAAGCCAAGCCCACATTCCAATGTCCTGTCATTGCTTTTCCAGGTGTCACAAAACACTTGCAGTGGGGGCAGCAGCAACTTCTTGATCCCTGGATCACAGCTGCAAGGACATGCACTTGAGCTCAACAGCTCCAGTGACAGCCTCTTGATTCCCCACTGCTTGATCAGGACAGAGGTAGCACCTACCCTGGCAAATTATCTGGAAGTCATTCCTGAAGGCCTAACCTTGGGTCTACTCTCCTAAGCCTTTTCAATAAGTGAGTAAGTACCTAACCATCTGGTTTTTGTTGTTGTTGTAGTTGTTGTTGGTTTTTTGTTTTTTTTTGAGACAGAGTCTCACTCTGTCACCCAGGCTGGAGTGCAGTGGTGCAATCTCGGCTCACTGCAACCTCCACCTCCCGGGTTCACGCCATTCTCCTGCCTCAGCCTCCCGAGTAGCAGGGACTATAGGCGTCCACCGCCACGCACAGCTAATTTTTTTTTTTTTTTTTTTTTGTATTTTTAGTAGAGACAGGTTTTCACAGTGTTGGCCAGGATGGTCTCAATCTCCTGACCTTGTGATCCGCCTGCCTTGGCCTCCCAAAGTGCTGGGATTATAGGCATGAGCCACCGCACCCAGCCTTTTTTTTTTTTGAAACAGAGTCTCGCTCTGTCGCCCAGGCTGGAGTGCAATGGCGCAATCTCGGCTCACTGCAACCTCCGCCTCCAAGTTCAGGCAATTCTCCTGCCTCAGCCTCCCAAGTAGCTTGGATTACAGGTGAGCGTCACCACGCCCAGCTAATTTTGTATTTTTAGTAGAGACAGGGTTTCGCCATGTTGGTCAGGCTGGTCTCAAACTCCTGACCTCAAGTCATCCACCTGCCTGGGCCTCCCAAAGTGCTGGGATTACAGGCGTGAGCCACTGCACCCAGCCCAACTGCCTGTATTAAATCCCTCTCTGCTCAAAATTCCTAGAGGTTCCTGATGCACGAATTCTTATGACACAATTATAGCAAACTGACTATAGCCCATTAAGAATATATCTTCTGGCTGGGCGCAGTGGCTCATGCTTGTAATCCCAGCACTTTGGGAGGCTGAGGCGGGCGGATCACAAGGTCAGGAGATCGAGACCATCCTAGCTAACACAGTGAAACCCCGTCTCTACTAAAAATACAAAAAATTAGCTGGGCGTGGTAGCGGGCGCCTGTAGTCCCAGCTACTCGGAGAGGCTGAGGCAGGAGAATGGCATGAACCCGGGAGGCGGAGCTTGCAGTGAGCTGAGATTGCGCCACTGCACTCCAGCCTGGGCGACAGAGCAACACTCTGTCTCAACAACAACAACAACAAAAATATATATATATATATATCTTCTAAGAGAACATATACTATTGATGATTGTTGTCATCAATTAAGCCCTTATTTTGGTGCCGGGCACTCTGCTAAGCACTTTTCATATCATTTTCATTTAATTCTCCCCACTCCCCATCTTTTTTTTTGAGAC
>NW_026656419.1:0-5819 GCF_009828535.3 Hylobates moloch
GCCTCGGCCTCCCAAAGTGCTGGGATTACAAGCGTGAGCCACCGCGCCCGGCCCTCTCAGCACTTTTATGCCTCCTGCAAGGATGGCTACAATTGCATCCAAAGCAATCACCTTGATTTCTCAATTTCACTGTTCTGATCATGGATCTTTCTTACTCTTTCAGTAACTCTCTACCACCTCTAGAGAAAGTTTGAATTTCTTAGCAATTAAGGATTTCTTGGCTCTACTCTCTCATGTGCCTTTTTATCTTCATGTTCCCATTCCCTCCCTCTAGGGCAAAATTGGACCACTAACTTTCCATAATGGTACTGGCACTTGCCCACCCTTTATTTTTCTCATGCTCTTCTCTCTCCCTATAATGTCCATTTGCCTCCATCTCATCCTGTTGAAATCTAAATTATTCTTAAAGGACCCACACACCACCTCATTTCTTCAATGTTTTCTGATTTCCCCAACTGATATGATGGCTCCCTCTTCTGAACTTTCAGAGCACTTTGCACCACTCTTGGCTCATGTATCATGCTCTGCTTTGTGTTATGTTTGCTTTTAATATGAATTTGTCTTCTGGTAAATTGAAGTCTCATAAATTTGGGCACCAAACTTATACATTTATAACTTATACAAAAATGTCTCATACATTTTTTAGCATTGACAATAGACAACAGAAATATGCAATCAATATAATGGGATGAACATGCAACTGAATTTTTTAGGAAAAAGGGAATATACATTTAATTGAGATTATATTTGTCATGCTGATCAAGCTTTATAAATTTGGTCTGTACAAAGGAGTATAAAGATAGCTATGAATGACTATAAGCCTCTCACCAGAAAGGTGTTTTTAGCAATAATAGAAGTAAAAAACTGACTCTAGGACGATTAACTTATTCGAAAGCCAACCTTATAATAATGAACCATTATTAAATGAGTATTATCTGCTTAGCACTGTGGTTAGTACTTATTGGATTTACATTATTTATTCCTCACAAAACCCTTGAATTATGTATTCTTGTTATTCTCAATTTTCAGTTGAAGAAACACAGGATATGTTTGGTTGAGTAAACATATTAAAAATTATGTTTTCACAACATCATAGATATCTGTTCTGAGGAATTAGAAGACAAATTTTTCTTCATATATAAATGTATTTATAAATTTTTATACATTTAATGCTTTATGTTGCTCTCCTATGAGCACTCTTGGACTGTACCAGAATCTCACTTTTATTAATTGAAAAAAGTAGGATGGCTTAGTTTTAAGAATTAAAGTTTCAAAGTACAAATCTGGATTGATAAATCTAGAAGGGTTTTTTTTTTTTTTTTTTTCATAAAATGACCACAGTTATATGTGTTATTAAAGTGGCCAATGATGAAAACCATATCCTTCACAGATTTTACGCTGAGGTGAATGAAGGAGAATGAATTTTTCCATTGAAACTTGGAGTGAAATTCTTAAGCCAACTTCGAGTAGAATACTTATATGTGAATCCAAGTTGTCAGGATAGACTTTTTTTTTTTTTCTAGACAGTCTCACTCTGTCTCCCAGGCTGGAGTGCAGTGGCACGATCTCAGCTCACTGCAACCTCCGCCTCCCAGGCTCAAGCAATTCTTGTGCCTCAGCCTCTCAAGTAATTAGATTACAGGCATGTGCCACCATGCCCAGCTAATTTTTTGTATTTTTAGTGGAGACAGGCTTTCGGCATGTTGCCCAGGCTGGTCTGGAAATCTTGAGCTCAGGCGATCTACCCACCTCAGCCTCTCAAAGTGCTGTAACTTTTCTTCAATTGCTCCTACTGAAAGGCACGGGTATAGACTATAATAACAAAGCCTGTGTCTGCTTCATGAGTAATATTTGGCTTCACAATACAAATGGCAGACTCTATTCCTTAAAAGTCATCAGCCAGAAAGAAGGGGCTAGAATATCTGTTTCTTTGGCAGGCCTTCCATGATAAGAAACAATCCTTTGAGCCAAGCAATCAAAGACGTCGAAGCCCCTGGGTTTAGAACTGGCAGAGACTACTGGTAGAGCATGTTTTTATCCTTAACAAATTACTTCAAACATAAACAAAATAAATTATTCTAATAGATGATGTACAGTATCCCTGATGAACAAAATTACACATAATTAACGCAACAGAAAGCTGAATACAATGGGAAATGTCATGAGTATCAAAGAGACAGAAAAAACTGTGTGCAAAGCAAGAGGGGTTTATAACTGGGTGACATTAGGAAAATTGCTTTAGTAACTGGAATATCAAGAAGGGCATCATTTTTATGGAAAAGATACAAACCACAAATTAAAAATGATGTTACCTCTATATAGCAAAAAATCCTGGTCACTTAGTGTTTTATAAGAAAAAAAGTATATGAAGCGAAACACTCACTGATCATTCAGGTGAGCAAGTTTAAAGCACTCTAATTCATTTCACTATTATGCTAAATCACTAGCAATACAGTTGTAAGAACCAATTAAGAAACTTTTCAAAGTTAGAACTGTGTGTCTAATGAAGGAATTTTGGCATCTACTGAAGTAATATGTATGATGATTTAAAATCAGCATGCACTTAATAAATTCTTATTGAATACATTTTTTGTTATCTTTAGATTGTGCCTGTAGGAAGTTTTATGTTTATAGCTTGAACCAACACTCCTGACCTTGGTTTCACACAGAAAATTTTAAATTTGGCATTCAGTTTGTCAACTGGAATTTCCAAACGTGTAAAATGGACCTTTGACCTAAGTGTCTATTATCATAATTAGCACAAAAAACAAAGGACTTTAGCTCTGTGGCTCACTTAGCAAATAGTGCAAATCCCATAGTCCAGAAGACTTTGAATAATGTTTGCTGAAGTGTGTAGCACATTTTACAAAGCAATAAAATTTGTAGAAAATCCCTAGCCTCCTAGAATGGAATAAAATTTTCTTCCCTCTATGGTCCACATCTATTTGCAATGGAGAGATGTGTATTGATCTATCATGCAGTGAATTTCTCTCTCCGGCCACTATTGATTTCATTTTACCAAGTGACAAGGTTCACAGACTTAGTTTTAAATGTGTTGAAAGTATATGTGCTGTCAAAGGACAAGTATTTATCAAGGGAGCCTTGAAGCCATTGGATGAAATCAATTTGCCAGTAGCCTGTCACAGTCTACTAAATCTAGCAGAGTTGAAGAAGTGTGGAAAAGTTTCAAATGAACAAGCTCTTTAGTTCCCCCTTGTTGTAATATTCTAATGCTCCAACCAATTTCTAGGCATCCACTCTAATTAAATAAACAAGTATCTTCACTTAATTCACTTACTATGTATAACAAACTGGGCTAACTCTCAGAAGGTGGGGTTTTAATAATGACCATTGACTCATCTTGGGGCCCCAGGAAATCCATGTCATGTCCATGCTCCAGTTTCTCCATCTGTGCAACACATATAGTAGCAGCTGCTCTTTTCAAACTTACCATCATTCTCATCCTCCTCTAATTCACAGGGAAACACTGAGGATAAGTGAGAAAATGGATTCTATCCCCAAGCTAAAGGTCATTTCAGTGGTACTCTTAAGAACAAGGAGATGAGCTTCTACACTTATAACATACTTATAGGATACTATGTTATACTTCTATAGCATCCTCTCTATTGCCACACTGTGTGCTCCCTTCCCTACCCCGACATCTATTAATATCTAATCACAAAAATAGGGAGCCACACTGGCCTTAAGGGGAGCAGAGTTTTATTTCCTGAATTACTGGGCAGAGAATCAACCCTTCTGATGCCGATCAGTTCCCTCTTGTAGTCTACTTTCCAAGTGAACATCAAACTGTTTGCTGAGTGAGTCACAGAGCTAAAGCCTTATTTTTTTCTTATAAAACACTAAGTGACTAGGATTTTTTGGTACATAGAGGTAACATATTATTTTTAATTTGTGGTTTGTATTTTCAATAAAAATGGTGCCCTTGTTGGTAACCCAATTATTAGAATAAATTTTCTTAAGTCAGTATAGCTCCCTATTTTTGTAACCAGATATTAACAGATATTAGGGTAGGGAAGAGATGCACAAGTGTGGCAACAGAGAGGATGCTACAGAAGTATAACAAAGCTCATCTCCTTCTTGTTCTTAAGTGAAGTAAGTAGAGATGTTTGTTTATTTAATTAGAGTAGACGCCTACAAGTTCACTTGTGACTTGTAAGTAAAAGTAAATTCAGCCCATCTCTGTTCTTTGTCTTGGCTAATGGTATTACCTATCCAAGCACCAATTTTTGTTTCAAGTGTTGCCCTGGAGCCACCCCTGCCCACATTCAGCCTAGTCAGCACAATTTGCCATTTCTTCTATCACAAACTATCTTAAGTCTGTGGCTTCTCTTAATATCATCTCTTATATCTTGTTTAGGCCCTTATTATTTATTTCCTACATTATTACAATAGCTACAGATAGGAGGAATCTCGCTTGCATTCTATTATTGCTAGAATTATTTCAAAGGTACTAAACTGACCATGTCATTTCTCTACTTACACTCCTCTGATGACTTCTCATCACTTATAGGAGAAAGTCTGAAGGCACTGGAATATAAGTCTCTCTTACCATTTTCAGCTACACTCTCATGATGACTAAATTCTAGTTACACCATTATACTCCTCCTCTAGGTTAGGTTTCCCAAGACGGCGACCCTGGAACAGGATGGAATGGCAAGAAGTTTATCAGGAAAGTGGTCCCAAAAAGCACCAGTAAGGAAGTGTGAAACTGAGAAAGTCAAGAAAAGAAAGTCGATTACAGCTTGCTAATAAATGATTACTTTTGTGGGCTCAGATGCACACAATTCCCCAGCAGATACTGGGTGGCTATGTGGAACACACTTCAGAGTTACCCCATCCAAAGAGCAAGGATGCTGGGATATTAATTTTTCACTTCCATCCGTCACACTTTGAGAGCAGCTCCAGAGCACATTCATTTGCCCTCTCCAACACTTCCAGTCTGCAGGTGGTGCAGGTTCCTCTGGTCAGAGGGGACTTCAGACAGAGCTTAAGGAGCCACCAGCCTGAATATAAATAGGATACACACTAAGAGTGCCTGCTAGCTCACAAATCTGCAAAAATGCCATGTTCTTTCCCACTTCTTTCATGCTTTTCTGTATTTCTGCTCATTTTTAATGCTATTGTTTCTATCTCTAGTGTCTTCACCTCACTTTTCTTCCAAGTATAAAGCCCACATCTCTTGAGACTCCCCACATACACCAGGTTTGTTGGCCCCTCTGTCTTCTGGGCTACATAAGATTCTACTGCAGGATGCAGACAGAATTGTGTAGAGCAGAAGAGTGGCTACATTACTGTAAATAGTTTTAACTTCCATCCTTTCTCTGTTCAATGTCAATTATTCGGAGTAGATAATGGTAATTTATGTTTGTATCCTCATGATCTGTTTTGCTCCAAGTACCCAATATGTACTCAGTCCTTTGTAAATACCTTAAATGAAAGGCACATGAAAAAATTACTCATTTTTGGAATAGGTGTGGTATGGTGCTGAAAAAATGTATATTCTGTTGATTTGGGGTGGAGAGTTCTGTAGATGACCACATAGTTGGAAGTAAAGCTCTCCTCAGCAAATGTAAAACAACAGAAATTATAACAAACTGTCTCTCAGACCACAGTGCAATCAAACTACAACTCAGCATTAAGAAACTGACTCAAAACCGCTCAACTACATGGAAATGGAACAACTGCTCCTGAATGACTATGGGGTACATAATGAAATGAAGGCAGAAATAAAGATGTTCTTTGAAACCAACGAGAACAAAGACACAACATACCAGAATCTCTGGGACACATTCAAAGCA
>NW_026656420.1:0-1284 GCF_009828535.3 Hylobates moloch
CAGATTGGAATTGGAATCCATTGGAATCCATAGATTCCAGACATTGTATAAAAGAACACTGTGAAATTACACCCTGCTCTGTTCTGTTCCACTCTGACCACCGGTGGAGCCTGTGACTTACCCCTTGCTTGCTCAAATCAATCATGACCCTTTCATGTGAAATCCTTAGAGTTGTGAGCCCTTAAAAGGGACAGGAATTGCTCACTTGGGGAGCTCAGATTTTAAGACAGTAGCTTGCCGATGCTCCCAGCTGAATAAAGCCCTTCCTTCTACAATTCGGTGTCTAAGAGGTTTTGTCTGTGGCTGGTCCTGCTACATTTCTTGGTTCCCTGACCGGGAAGCAAGGTAACTGATGGACGGCCAAGGCAGCCCCTTAGGCAGCTTAGGCCTGCCCTGTGGAGCATCCCTGAGGGGGACTCTGGCCAGCCTGAGTGATGCAATCCAAGTAGCGCTCCCAGGTAGGCAATTGCCCCAGTGGAACACCTCGCCACAGCAGTGCGTACCAGGCCCCAACAGAGGATTAACACAGTGGCTGAACACTGGGAAGGAACTGGCACTTGGAGTCCGGACATCTGAAACTTGGTAAGACTAGTCTTTGGAACTTGCCCACTCCATTTAAGTGGAAGTGTGGCCTGATCTCCCACAATGTGCCTGTACTGGCACTTTGGTTTTTGTTTTTGACTTGACTTATATTGCTTGATAATTTGGTTTTGGTTTTTGACCTGGCTTGGATTTCTGGATACTCTGATTTTGGTTTTGATTTTGGTTTGGTGTAAACTGCAAAAGCGTGTGTGTGCCCTTTTTCACCTTTTCTTTGTTTTGTGGTGTGTGTGTGGTGTGAGCATGGTGTTTTGTCTCGAAGAAGTATGGATCAGGCTCAAAGTAAGCCCACCCCACTAGGAACCATGTTGAAAAATTTCAAGAAAGGATTTAAGGGAGATTACAGTGTTACTATGACACCAAGAAAACTTAAAACCTTCTGTGAAATAGACTGGGCAGCATTAGAGGTGGGTTGGCCATCAGAAGAAAGCCTAGACAGTTCCCTTGTTTAAAAGGTATGGCACAAGGTAACCTGTAAGCCAAAGCACCCAGACCAGTTTCCATACATAGACAGTTACAGCTGGTTTTAGACCCCCTTCCCCCCCACAGTAGTTAAAAGAACAGCAGCATAAGTGGCTGGAAGAGGCAAGAAAAGACCAGCAGAGAGAAAAAGAGGCCATCTATACTAATTCTAAGTTAATTTAGACTAAACAAGCTCTTATTAATAGCAAAGGATAATTGAAA
>NW_026656420.1:1417-5819 GCF_009828535.3 Hylobates moloch
AAAAAAAAAAAAACAGGAAAAGAAAGGGGAGGCAGAATTTATATAAAAAGAGTGTTATATGGTAAATTCTTGTCCTGAAAGAAATTAACTGGTTGTTTAAAGAAAAAAAATGTTTGTAATAAGTCAGAAAGTTAAGACATGTCAAAAAATTGTTTACAAAAGTCATAAAAGAAAAAAGTTATAAAAACAAATTTATGCAAAAAATGTTGTATAATTTAAAAGTAATAAGGCCTCCTGAGTACTATTGAAGAAACAGTTTATGTGCAAAGTGTATAAAAAAAGTAAAATATACCTTTGGTAAAAAGATTATAAGGAGGCGTAAGAATGTGGATTTTTACCTACATTAAAAAGTTAAAAAAAATTATTGTTTTAAAAGTTTAAGCAAGTTTTAAAATGTTAATTGTAAAAAAAAATATGTGCATAAACATATTAGCTAAAGTTAAAAAGATATCATCCAGTTTTTCTGTGAACTGGACATTAAAGTAAAAATGCAACAGGTTTTTCTTAAAGCACCAACCTGCTCTTTAACAAAAATTATAAAAAGTTAAAAAGAGTCTATAAAATCTTGCCTTATGGTCAAACATGAAAAATTGGATAAATATGTCTACAAGGTTTTATTAAAATTAAATTTAACATTAATAACGCACTAATATAAAGGTAAAATTTAACTTATCCGGTATAAAAATCATACAAGAAGCATTATTAAATATAAAATGGTGCTTAGCTTTCTTTGGTCTAAAAACTAATAAAAATAGGTGCTAAAGGAAACATTCATTCTACTAGAGGATCATAGAAGTTAAAGACTTAAAACAAACTTTGGCAATTAAGACAGCATACCAAGATACAAATGCCTGGTTGAAATGGATCAAATATTCCATCTGCACATTAAACAAAAGCAATTGTTATGCTTGTGCACATGGCAGGCCAGAGGCCCTGACTGTCCCCCTTCCACTAAGGTGGTCCTCCAGTCCACCAGGCGTGGGCTGTATGGTAGCTCTTTTCCAGGATTCTACAGCCTGGAATAATAAGTCATGCCAAGCTCTCTCTGCTATATCCTGAAGTCCCTTCGGGTCAGCCCCCGAGGGCCATCCAGCTTCTGTCTCCCAACACTAAGTTCACTTCATGTCTCTCATGGCAGGGAGGAGACTTAGCATTCCTTGGAGACCTGAAGGGATGCAGTGAGCTTAAGAATTTTCAAGAGCTTATCAATCAGTCATCCCTTGTTCATCTCTGAGGGGATGTGTGGTGGTATTGTGATGGACCTTTACTAGGCACTCTGCCAAATAACTAGAGTGGCACTTGTACTTTAGTCCAATTAGCTATCCCTTTCACCCCGGCATTTCATCAACCAGAGGAAAAATAAAAAAATAAGACATCGTAAAGTGAGAGAAGCCCCTTATAAGTTTTTCAACTCTCACATCTATTTAGATGCAATTGGAGCCCTGCAAGGAATACCAGATCAATTTAAAGCATGAAATCAAATAGTTACAGGATTTAAGTCAATATTTTAGTAGATGACAGTCAATAAAAATATAAATTAGATAAATTACAAGTATTACAACCAACAGCAACAAGCTTTTCATGAGTTAAAAAAAAAAAAAAAACTCAGGTTGGCCCCAGACCTAGGGCTACCTGTCCTGACAAAACTTTTTACACTCTATGTGTCAAAAAAAAAAAAAAAATAGCAGTTGGAGTTTTAACCCAGACTGTAGAGCCCTGGCCAAGGCCAGTGGCCTATCTCTCAAAACAACTAGACAGGGTTTCCAAAGGCTGGCCCCCATGTCCAAGGGCCCTGGCAGCAATGGCCCTATTAGCACAAGAAGCAGATAAACTAACTCTTAGGCAAAACCTAAACATAAAGTACCCCCATCCTGTGCTGATTTTAATAAATACCAAAGGACACAATTAGCTAATGAATGCTAGACTAACTAGATACCAAAGCTTGCTCTGTGAAAATCCCCGCATAACCATTGAAGTTTGCAACACCCTAAACCCTGCCACCTTGCTCCTGGTATCAGTGAGCCCAGTTAAACATAACTGTGTAGAAGTATTGGACTCAGTTTATTCTAGTGGGCCCAACCTCCGAGACCATTCTTAAACATCAGTAGACTAGGAGCTGTACATGGAGAGGAGCAGCTTTGCCAACCCCTGCAAAGTGACTCCGAAGAAGTTGACAAGCCCTGCTCCAGTCACACCCAGAAGCCGACTGGTCCACACATGGCTGAAGCATGAGGAAACTCATTGCGAGACTCATTTTCCTTAAAATTTGGACTTGTCCACTAAGGACTTCAACTGACCCTCCTCAGACTGAGAACTGTTCCCAGTATATACATCAAGTCGCTAAAGTAGGACAAAAGATTGTTACAGTCCTATTATTTTATAGTTATTATAAGTGTACCAGGACTCCAAAGGAAACTTGTTTATATAATGCTATTCTATCCAAGGTATGTAGCCCAGGAAATAACCAACCTGATGCATATTATGACCCATTTTAAGCCTCCCATAATCACAATTTTTTAAATAAAATTAAGGACTGGTCCTGTTCTAGGTGACACAAGTAAAGTAATAGCTAGGACAGAAGAAAGAGGGGTCTCCAAGCATATAACCTTAAAATTTAATGCTTGTGCCACTATCAATAGCAATCGGCATAGAATAAGATGCTCATGTGCAAGTGTGTGTAATTACTGGTCTTGTGTCATCTAGACTACTTAAAATAAAAGAGGAAAAAGATCCTGTTTAGCTCCAAAAAGGAGAAGGCAGCCCCTCCTGTATGAGTGGAAGCTGCAACCCCTTAAAATTAATAATTACAAATCCCTTAAACCCAAGGTAGAAAAAAGAAGAACACGTATCTCTGGGCATCAATAGGAAAGACTAGGTCCTAGAGTAAATATCTTAGTAAAAGAGGAGGTTCAAAGATGCTCTCCAGAACCAGTATTTCAGACTTTCTATGATAAACTAAATGTGCCAGTACCTGAGACTCCAGGAAAAACCAGAAATTTGTTTTTGCAATTAGCCAAGCACGTAGCCCAGTCTTTAAATGTCACTTCATGTTATGTTTGTAGAAAAACTGTAATAAGAGATCAATGGCCATAAGAAGCCTGAGAATTAGTGCCTACAGACCCAGTTCCTGATGAATTCCTGGCACAAAAGAATCACCCTGATCATTTCTAGGTTCTAAACGTCTCAATTATTAGACAAGACTGTATAGCTAGAAAAAGAAAAGAATTCACTCATTCTGTAAGATGACCTAGTTGCCTAGGACAAAAACTGTATAATAGTACCAAAAAAAAAAAAAAGTTACATGGTGGAGTTCCAATTACACAGAAAGAGATCCATTCACTAAATTTCCAAGGTTGCAGCCTGTCTAGGCCCACCCAGAATTCCACCAGGACTAGACTGCCCCCACTAGGTTATACTAGCTGTGTGGACATAGAGCCTATGCTAAGCTGCCTGATCAGTGGACAAGTAGCTGTGTAATTAGCACCATTAAACCATCTCTCTTCCTGCTGCCCATAAAAACAGGTGAACTCCTAGGCTTCCCTGTCTATGCTTCCTGTGGAAAACAAAGCATAGCCATAGGTAATTAGAAAGATGATAAATGACCTCCTAAAAAAAATTATACAATATTATAGGCCTGCCACTTAGACAAGATGGCTCATAGGGATACCGTACCCCCATTTACATGCTCAACTGAATCATATGGTTGCAAGCCGTTTTAGAAATAATCACTAATAAAACCAGTCAAGCCTTGACTATTCTGGCCCAGCAAGAAACTCAGATAAGAAATGCTATCTATCAAAATAGATTGGCTCTCGACTACTTGCTAGAAGCTGAAAGAGAGGTCTATAAGAAATTTAACCTTACTAATTACTGTCTACACATAGATAATCAAAGGCAAGTAGTTAAAGACATAGTTAAAAATATGACAAAACTGACATATGTGCCTGTACAAGTATAGCATGAATTCGACCCTGAAGCCATGTTTAAAAATTAATTCCCAGCACTAGGAGGATTTAAAACTCTTATAATAGAAGTTATAATAGTAATAAGAACCTGCTTACTGCTCCCTTGTTTGCTACCTGTACTTTTTCAAATGATAAAAAGCCTCATCATTACCTTAGTTCACCAGAATGCTTCAGCACAAGTGTACTATATAAATCACTATCAATATATTGCACAAGAAGACATAAATAGTGAAAGTAAGAGTGAGAACACCCACTAATAAAAAGTGAGAGTCTCAAAGGGGGGAAAAGAGTGAAGAGAGAGACCCTCTCATATTTTTATATTGTTTTATACTCAGTACCTGTTTTAAGAAAAAAACAAAGAAGTGAAATCAGAGACAGGCAGCCTGGCATCAGGCCCAAAACCAGGCCTGGGCCTGCCTGGCCTAAACCTAGTAGTT